>NC_040038.1:41820914-41983414 GCF_003713205.1 Coffea eugenioides
TTTCCTTTCTTTGGAGATAGACAAAATTGTTTTGTTCATGAATATTGTTCCTTTGTTTTGTTCATGAATATTGTTCCTTTCCCTGATGTCTCTCGAGTGATTATAGAATATATTATGTCTAGTTGAATTACTAAAGGGCGTAGTTGATCTTATTGCTGTTACTGGTATCATATACATTTAGGATAGATCTCTTAACTGGGAAAGCAAAATTTGGTCATAGATTTTATCATATCCCTTCTCTTTTAGTTATTTTAGTCACCCTTCCTTGGTTGGATTGTGTTAGTTGTTGAATGTATTTCCATTCATATGACAAGGTGAAGTACTAAATTCTCTTGTTGTCTGGCCTACTTCTGCAGGTGGCATGAAAGTTAAGGCTGATAGAGATGAATCATCCCCATATGCAGCTATGCTTGCAGCGCAAGATATTGCTCAAAGATGCAAGGTCGTTATCACATCCTTAGCTTGATATTCATATTTGGTAAATAAAACTGAATTACTAGCAAGTGTTGTAAGATCTGATAGCCTAATTGCTTGTCTTTTGTTTCATATTAATGGACTTATTTGTTGCATTTTTTGATTACTGCCTATTATTTTTGCTGATACTGTCATCTCTTTGTAATGGTTTTTGCAGGAACTTGGCATCACTGCCCTTCATATTAAGCTCAGAGCCACTGGTGGTAACAAGACAAAGACTCCAGGCCCTGGTGCTCAGTCTGCTCTCCGTGCCCTTGCTCGTTCAGGAATGAAAATTGGTCGTATAGGTAAACATTTTCTTTGGGATCAGAAGCATCATTACTTGCTCCTTTTTTATTCCATATGATGCCCAGGGTTGTTTTAGGTTGGATGCAAGTGTTTTATGAGTAGGTAGAATCTCTGTGAGCCCTTGGCTGCATGCTTTACTATTGGAGGGGTGCGGTGATAAGAGTTATTTGCTTGAACCATACAACAGAGCATCTAATATAGTAACTACAGAAGATAGATCATTCGTCTTAGAATACAATTTGTATTTAGGTGCAACGGAGTGGGTGAAAATGGTTTGCTTTGCATTAAACTGACTGGTGAGTGTACCTGAAAACAAAATAAGTTACCATGGAGAGAGATAACCAGATTAAATGTTTGTTGTCTAAATCTTTCAGTAAAGTGTCACAACAATATCTTGAAGTGAATACAAATGTAATTGGTTTTATTTTGTAGTTTGACATTTTTTGTTTCAAAACTACGAGGCCTTTGCTTGAACTTGAACTCTAGGTGATCTCTAAGCTATCTGTTTTTGAAAAATTTGGTAGAAATTGAAATATCAAAGGACTTCACCAGAAGTTGAAATGCTTGTTGTGAATCAAAAAAATCTTTTTGCTTCTGCTGCTTAATTAATATCTCGTCTCTTGATAAAAATTAGGGAGTCGAACAAGTATTATTTATTTCCTATTCAGAACTGAATTTTTTTGGCATATTCTGCCTGCTATTGGTTTGATTTTGGAGTTCATTAATTTATCCTAGATTTGGATCAGATACTCCTCATCACATAGCTAAAATATGATTGCACCCTTTTTTTTTTCTAACATCAGTTTTGGGTGCATATTAACTGACTTGAAAATGTTATTTTCCCAGAGGATGTAACTCCAATTCCTACTGATAGCACTCGCCGAAAGGGTGGTAGACGTGGAAGAAGGCTGTAAGCTTTGGTTCTTATCCAATCTAAACTTCATCACATCAGCAGGGACCCTGATTTTTCGTTGGACATGGTAGTATTGTAGCTTGAGGTGACAGAATTTAGGTTGTATGGAAATGAGGGATACTCATTCCTGCCTTTTTGTTTCCGTGGTGAAATTGGCCTGTCCGGTTCTCCTTTGAGTCTGTTGGTTGCTTAGATCATGGATACTTCACCTGTTAAAATGTATTTGGTTTTTCAACTTATTCGGTTGGCAAGATATCAAGCTTTGAGACCTTTGCGTTGTGCTTTAAAATTTAATTGATGTGTGGATTGGATTTATTAGATTATCCCAGCTATTGTCTGGCTTACTAAATCCCAAGAACAGGTAAAACGAAATAGGACGCTCAAGTGTGTGCATTGTTCTGTTTTGGAAATTCAGTAAGGTGGACTAAACTGATAATTTCTGGCGTTTTCCCTCCATTCTTCGTTCCTCCATTGTTGCAGGTGATGTTTCTTTCCTTTCCTCTCCAGTTAATCTCCCAAACGAGATGCGGGTTTTCATTACCCCCTCTTCTTTTTCTACACCCAGACAAGGCCTAAACTATCGTTTAATTAATTATCAATTTGTGCTGCTGCATAAGCTCCTTTGGCGGAGATTTCCAGAAATAGGAATTGCAGAGAATTTTTCATTACAACTCTACTCGCGTTGTTGGTGCAGCAGCTGATAGGCAATTATCTAGCTGTTTTGGATCAGTTGAAGTCCCAACTGTCCCAGAAATAAGATGCCAATTAATCAAATACCTATACAGCATAATATTGGCACAAGCTCTGGGATGTGCAAATATTCAAGGGCCATCTCGACAAGAAACTTCTATCATTTTTCATCCATCCTAGCTTGGAAAGTTTCAATCGTCGACTATGGTCTTCAGGCTATCATTTTTAATCCAACCTTAGCTTGGAAAGTTTCCAAACGTTGACTTGAAGGTGTAGTAGGTATACGACCACACTTGGTAACTATAAACTAATTCCCCAGTCAGTCTTTTATCTTTACATCTTCAAGTTTCCTACTTTCCCTTTTCATAAGAATCGAAACTCCTACTGATCTGCCCTCTTCAATCAACCATCATACAAATCTTGCCCCCATTTCCTGAATTTCCAAGCCTTGGAGGCAGAGATGGAGTCAGCCAACAACAGACTATTAGAAGATCAATATTCAAGACGAAAAAGGAAGATAACCATCATCATTTCTTTGATCATCTCATTCACAATCATTATCAGTTCAATCATCTCAGTCTTAACCATCCTCAAGCACAAAGTAGAGTCTCAATCACTCTCTAATGCGCCTCCAAGCAAAGCAATCAGAGCCATCTGTTCTCTAACTCCATCCCGCCGCTTATGTTTCAAGCAGATATGGAAACTCCAGCAAAGCCAGGCTTCATCGAAGATTAATCCTTCACAGATATTTGCTCTTTCACTCAGTGCTTCTTTTGATGAGCTCACCATCCTTAATTCCCAAAGGCAGAGGGTAATCTCAAAAGTCAATGCTTCTTCTGCAAGTGTCTTTCCATCTCTACAAGAATGTGAAAGTTTGATCAGTGATTCCCTAAGACTTGTTAACATGTCTGTGACAAAAATTGGGATTGTCCCCGATGGCAACATCTTTAAGGAAACAAAAACCGTTGTGGATTTGATGGAATGGACCTCTGCTGCTAAGGAGAGTCTGGAGAGGTGCAGGGATGAATTGGAGAATGATAATGAAGGATTGGTATCTGGAAAATTTTATTTGGTGAGAATGAAGATGCGGATGCTTGTGACAAGGAAATATCTGGAGAATAGCTTAGTGATTTTGGCCAAGATGGATACTATTCTGGACATGTTTTATCATCCTCTCCAGAGTATTCTGTCAAATTTTATGCTCAGTGCAAGTGGATTTGATTTTGGTATAGTCTTTTTTGGCTCACAGTATTTGTTGTTAGTTTTTCTGTTTTGCCTGTTGGTGCGATTATACTAAATTGCAACAGTTATGACTTCAGAAATGAGGATGGATGTTCTCTTCTTCTTGTCAAATTTAAATTTCTTTTCCTGACTCTTTAATATTTAAGATCAATCATGTATATACTAGTGATTTACCAAGTCCTAAACCATACACGAGTGAGTATTAAAAAAAAAAATTTTTGGGGTAAATATGCAAAAAAGATTGAATCAAACTCCAAATATTAGATGCATGATGATCTCTTTTAGAGTATGAATCAAACTCCAAATATTAGATGCATGATGATCTCTTTTAGAGTTTTAGTATTGTTGACTGTTAACTCAGTGTCACAAATTTGGGATTCTTGTAGTTGCATTTACATTAGAAGGATCTTTCAACAAAAATTCTAAAAGATGTATATGTTCTGTCAAGTTTTTGAAGTCATTTATTTGTATTAAAATTTTCCTTATGTACATTTGTCAATGTATTGTTGTGTTGCATCTTTCTTTTATCTTTATTCATGGTCCAGGAGTGATAGATTACGTTCCCAAGTTCTTTTCCCATCTCCCAAACCCCTCAGCTTCATAGAACTTTTTAAAAACAAACCTTGAGAATTCAGACTACATTATTTTTACCTAATAAATTCCTTAAATTTCACCTACAATAAATATTCCTTTCTATTTATGGCTGAAAATTTTTCCCTTGTCTTTTCTAGAATCAATTGCAGTTTAATATTAATTCTGTCAATTACAATTTAATTTCCAATTGATGGTGTTAAAAAAGGGACACAATGCTCGTATAGTCTAATTTCTTTGGCCATGTCCTAATTTGCAAGAGTTTTATTTTTTATTTTTGATAACAAAACATATTTCATTAATGGATTGTTGGAAATCGTCCAACACGATTGATATACATCGTTGTCCTAATGGCAGATAAAACGTGCACTAAAATTGTAGATCTGCAAGTTAACGGATACAAAAGACCTGAAAAATTAAAAACAGATATAAAAAGTACCATCAATTTTAAAATTATCTCCTCATAGAATAAATCGCTGCAGCCCACTTTGTGCATGTTGCAATCGTCAAATCTGCTAATCAACAGTTGTAAGCTCCAATAAAGATGATGAGATCTGCCGACATAAATCCAAATCTAAAATAAATTCATATATGACAACCAAATTTGAAGTGAATTCAAATTTAAACAATAAAATAAGGAAAAATAACACAAAATCTCACTTAAAACTCTTAGGAGAACAAAAATTCTCACTAGGAATCTTAGGAGAAACAAAGATCTCCCACTAAAAAAATTCAGAGGAGACTTGATTAGAAAAATAACAAAAACGAAATCTATGGACTTGAAGAGGAAGGGATTCAGAGAAAAGGTGCAGTAGAGAGAAGTTGGAGAAGAGGTGCAGTGGCTGTCACTACCCCTTTTAGCCCTCTTGGTAGGTTTGCAAGAGTTTTATTAGTTCCCTCCTATTCATGTCAAATTGAGTGCACATCAAATTTTGCTTGACAAATTTGACTGCAGTCTACCAATGGAGCGAACATTGGATTTTGTTGGTTGGTTAATTTTGAGAGAATTTGACCAAAAAGGATCGAATTGGACAAGTGGGATACTTGTCCAAAAGAGACACAAGATATTTTGTAGCTTGTCAAACAAATCACAAAACCTAATACCACAAAGGACTCAAAAGTAAAATCTAAAATGGAAGAGGTTGAAACAAAACAAGTACTCAACTAAGGGACCAATGGAGTAAATCTGAAATAGACGAGACAAAAGTAGAAATATAGCTAAGTTCAAGGTACTGAAACTGCAATTATCCAAGCACTTGAAATATTATCCTTCTCTTGCCCAATAATTCATTCGGGTGTACTTGTGCAGTCGTGTCTTACAGAGCAATAATGTACTCGGGCAGGTAGAGTAATAGTTTGTTGTAAATATGTGTATTTAATTTACATCATCAAGATTTGGTGTATAAATGCATTCAAAAATGGTACCTTTTGCAAATTACATAAACAAATAAACCTACACATATTTAAGTGTACAATCAAATCGTATAACAAATATATTAATCAAGGAAATGGACACAAACAGTTGTCGGTGTAACTATTTGTAAACAGCGTAATATTTTTTTGAATACATTGTAATTCATTACAAACTATTTATACAGTTTCATAATAATCATATTAATATAATCAACTATTTTCCACGTAAAATTACACATACCAATTATGTCATAGTTATATATCATGATCCCGATCGTATGATTTTAAAATTTATAGGCCCCCAGAACTTTGGTCTAGTGGTAGTAGTCTAGTTAGGTGAGTACCACTGTTAATGATCGAATTTCCGGTGAAACAACTCACACGGCTTGATCAGGTTGGTGTGGAACACGTGTGAATTAGTCTGGTGATTCAGGATACCACACGTGATCAAATAACAAAAAAAAAAAAAGATTTTAAAATTTATAGTGATAGCTAAATTCGGACCGTAGATTGCTTGGAACGGTTGGTAGGACGTCCATTCTAATCGTATAACAAATATACAATAACCGTATACGGTGGCACACACCACAATTGCATCTCTACCTCACTCGAATACAACTAACTGTCTTATCCAAACCAGGGAAACAAAAAGGGCAAAAAAAGAGTAAATAAATGCTCAATGCAGCAGCAACAGTTGGCTGACAAATGAGCAAAAAAATACTACTATATTGGTCAATGTTTACTTAGCACTAATTAAACCCCAACTAATAAAACTTGCAATCTCAGACCAAGAAAACCAGACAAAAACTACCAACTCCCGAAGTCCCAATTCCCCAGAACCAAAGTCACCAGGCAGCTATGGACAACTGCCAAGCCACCAGCAAACTCAGCCTCATCGAAAACCAACGAAAACAACAACAGCAGCAGCAGCCTTCTTCATTAGCCTCAAACCTTAAACGAAACAAAATCCTAATCAAAACCTTCTTCTCACTAATCATCCTGTTGGCTTTCATTGCAGGTGCAATGATCATAAATCTCATCCATAGGCACAACAAATCCCAAGAAAAGCTCAAACTCGACCAACAGACCGAGTCACTCCGAGGTTTCTGCTCCGTGACTCGGTTCCCGGATCAATGCCTCAACTCAGTCATTCTCCTACCTGACAACAGCCCAGATGATATTTTCATCGCATCTCTCGATTTAGCTATAGAACGAGTCGTCAACCTCACTGTTCTCGCGAGGGCTCTGATCTTGCAGTCAAGTTCTGATGCTGCTACTGAGTCAAGAAACGAGTCAGCCCTGTTCAGGTGCTCGAGTTTGATCGATGACTCTTTGAACCGGCTCAACAGATCTTTGACTGCCTCCGGTGAGTCGTCGTTGTTCGGTCTCCGAGTTGACTCGGGGGAGATGGAAGAACTGGTCAGGGAGAAGAGTAAGGAGGTGAGTTCGTGGGTGAATCGGGCGGCGAATGATCTTTGGAGATGTTTCGGGATTCTTGGGGAAGACAATTCGACGGCTGTGATTGAATTGAGAAGTGGGGTGTATGATGGTATAATGCACGTGAGTAACATCTATGATTTTCTTGAACGCAGAGATCGGATAGTTTATGACATTAAAGCTCGACGAGAAAGACATGAGTACTATATCCCGTCTAGGGATGATTTGGAATATATAATTATATTTTCCCCTCAATATTTTGTTTTGATATTTTTGTTATGGCTACTTTTACGTATTTATTGATGTAAATTGATGAACTATTGTTCAATTATACGTTTTTGTTTCCCTTCCCAATAGTGAATTTTCTTTGTTTTGAGATGTGACATTCATGATTCCTTGCCTTCTTGGGTTCAATTGAAAATGGCTTGCTTCAATCTTGAATTTATGTTAATTTAGTAAATCTCGATTAAGGTAATCAAATATGCTGTTACATAGTATAATAGTTGTTTGGATGACATGTTTTTCTTGAATGTGAACTGGCGTTACAATCAACAACATAGGTGTTGTCATTATTGTGTACTAATTCTCTGCCAAATTGCTATTTTGTTTAATAGATGATGTTTTTGTGTTAGAAAAATATGGTAACGAAGGTCCGGTGGAGGGCTCCTGTAGTTCTTTCCGTTCCGTTATTAGGTTCAGAGTTCGAATGATAACTAAAATGCAATGGAGGAAGGGCTCCTATACACCTTTTCGTTATCAAGTTTAGAGTTCGAATTCTTTCAGAACTTTTATAACATCCAAGCAATTTTTGATTCTGATTCCTAACACCAAATGATCCTGTAAGAACATTGATCATCAAGACAGAAATTTTCTAATCTTGATGGCCTCTTTCATCATCATGACAAAGTGCAACAAATTGCAAGTTTGCAACAATCAAAGCAAGAAGCCAAATCAAAATCATACTTCAAAAAATCCATCATCTTTAATTATTACTGAAAGAACTGCATTATCATGACTCCCATCATATGAATTGGGGCCACTATTTTCTCATGCCTGTGGTGATATACACAATTCACAAGCTGTTGAGGTTGTAAACATGAGGATTATGGCTTGTGATTACCGCATTTCTATCATGAGCCTTGGTTCAACGATGTATCCGACAGAGCCTATATGTCAAATGTATTGAACTTAAGAAACACTTCAAGGCAAATTAAAAAAAGAAAAAGAAAGGAAAAGGTGAAAGTGCTAGTAGTTTAAGCAAAGAAGAAAGAATTATGATAACTTATTAGATATTAAGAAATTGAAAGTTGAAGAGGATCTATCTGTTGTGATTTGTGAAATGGTGATTATATCTAAATGTGCAAATTGGTTTAAAGAGCATAATCTTTAAAACTTCCTCCCTCAGGGTACGTTTAAAACTTGGGATAATTTCAGAAACCTCCCCTGAGGTTTTTGATAATTTCACATGGCAATGCTAAAATTTTAAAAATTACACCTACCTACCTCCCTTGCTTATTGAAATTAACAATACGAATTTTAATATTTTAATAAAACTCCCTTGTTGCCATGTTTATACAAAGAATAGATTTTTTATGTTTTTCTTTTTTTTTTCTTATTCATTTCTCTTATATTTCATTAGAAATATAGAAGAATTATTAATATTGTTCCTAACTTCCATCCTAATCAAATATTAAGCAACTAATATTTTTTTTGATAATTTTTAATATCATCCATTTTTTGTAGCTCTTTTTTTTTTATATCAAAATCAAGAATAAATTAACAATAACAAAAAACAAATGGTCCAAAATCACTACCAAACTATAGTAGTTCCATCATTGAACTGGTCCGATAAAAAAAAATAGTTCATAAACTTAAAAAAAATAGCACTTTCTTTTCTATCTTAAAAAAGTAGCCTATTATAATAAAAGATTTATTGTTATAATTGTTTTTATTGGTTTAATGTTGGCATGAAAAACTTGACACTGATTTCTTTTATAATTGTGCCAAATTACTTTGGTTACCAAAGTGTCTAATCAAGGTGATAAGTGTAATTTTTAAGACCTTGAGTGAATAAGTGAAATAGTCAGAAATGTCTGGGGAGGTTTCTCAAACTATCCTTTAAAATTTAGTGCCTTATTTATTCACTGGCATTGCTGAATTCCAAGAGTGAATTTGGTGAATCCCAAAACGTTGACTTAGATGCTATAATGCTATTGGCTTTACCTCTTCACACAGAAAGGCACACAATTTGCATATGCTAATTACTGCCGGGATCTTCATCTGTTTTTTCACTCAAGAAATCAAAATAATCACAAAGTACTGTACTACTGATCAGCGATCTCAAACAAAAACCAAAACATTGCGAGCCACACTGAGGCATTCAACGATTCCTTCATGGTCTCCAGCTGCAGAGTAGGCCTGTTGCAGGCTCAATCACAGCAATCATCATCAAGAATTCTACAACGTAGATCCCACGAAAACCTCATCATGATCATCTCCTTCTCGTTAATCATCCTGGTTTCTGTCATCATAGGCACCATAATCTTATCCCACATGAAAAATGGTAAAAACTACCACACCACCGAGTCACTCAGGCCAAACTCAGCAAACTTGAAGACCTTATGTTCCGTGACTTACGACCCTGAGTTATGCTTCACCTCTATATCCCCCGCCATCGAGGAAACTGAAACCGACCCGGATGATATTTTCGCCGCCTCTATCAAGGTAGCCATTGCTAATATCACCGGCCTGGCTCCGTTGATGAAAGAAGTTTTACTGAGTTCGAACATGATTGGAGCTGAGTCAGCTCTGGAATTCTGCACCTGGGCATTCTCCGACTCACTGAGTCACCTCGATAGGACTTTAAAGGCAGTACTACTGGAGAAAGAAGGAAACTACCGGGTCTTTTCTTCCGTTGACTTTGTCACGGTGGCGTGGACTTCTGATCGGGGGGAAGACATGATAACGTGGCTGACCAGCGCGTTGAGTGCTTTAGACAGCTGTGGTGATATTTTGGATGAGGTTGGATCAATGGCTGTAAATGACTTGAGCTTGAAGGTGTACAGAGCTAGGGTGCAGGTCAACTACTGCAGCAGCTTTCTCTCGTTCAAGGATCAGATATTGCCATTTTTACTCTTTCATCAGCTCAGAAAATTGGCAGAATGTTGAGAGTATATTTTGAGTATTTGCTCACTTTAATTACGTGTATGGACAGGAAATTATTTGAATTTTTTTTGAAATAATACTGCGACGCTTTTTGTGATATAATGTATATAAAATGACTAAAATGGTGATTTGAAAGATATAAAAATAGGTGACTGAAAAACGTGTTTATGATTCAATCAAATTTTTATTTTTGACAAATGTTTGGCAATTCAAACCAAACTTTTGCCCTCAATGCCACGTTTTTAATTTTCCACGAGCAATGAATCGGTACTACAGGTATATATTTGGAAAATATACTTATATTCCCCCCACCTCTATATTTTTTGTCATGTTTGGTTTTGCGTAAATATTGATGTAAATTAATGGACTATAACTTAATGACACCTTTTCTTAATAGTAAATTTTCTCCCTTTTGAGTTATGGGATTCATGTTTTCTTGCTTTCTCTGGTTCAAGGGCTTTTAATCAAGAGCCCTTGATTCAGTGATGGCAAATTCTAAGGTCAAACGTATTGAACTTGGGAAACAATTCAAAGAAACTAAGTAATATAATATGGAAGAAAAGAAAAACTCTAGTACCTCAAGTAAATGACAAAGGCATAGAAGAACTAGTTAAATATTAACAAATTGTAAGTGAGGAGGATCTCTCTAATTGTCAAATAAAATAAACAATGATTTCTTACAGCTAGTTTGGAAGTTTAGGATAGAAAATAAAGGAAGAGAAAGCATAAGTTATGAAAAAAAAAAAAGAAAAGAAGAGAAAAAAAGAAAATTTAGTTTTGATGTTGTTTGAGGGTATAAAAAAAAAGAAATAATATTAGATACATATGTCAATAAAACTTTGTTTAATAAATATTTAAAGATAAAAAGGGTATCTTAAAAAAATTTATAATACTTGCTTCAACTTTCTTTCATTTTTTGCCCATATTTGGACCAAAATTTTTTTTTAACTATCAGAGCCATCCATCCAAATCTTCTTATTTTTTTTTTCTTTGCTCAACAACTCGAAAACATCACAAAAGAGTTATCTTCTCTCATTTTCTTTTCTTTTCTTTTCCCGTCAAATCTAAGCTCCCAAACTAAACGTTAGACTCATTACATATAGTGGTTAAGTTTAAGACTAAATGTACATAATGGTTTGCAGATAATGAATAACCTTCAAATTCTAGTGTCATAATTAGTGATTGTTGAAACCAACAACGTTTGACTCTTGAGCTCGGATGCTTTTCTTTGGCTTTATCTCTTCACACACACACACAAGGAACAAGCAGTCCTACAGGATCATCTTCATCTGTTTATGCCATCATTCTACTCAGAAATGAAAAACACAAACTGATCAGTCACCTCACCAAAATCAGACCATTTCAGGCCATCATGGACTCGGTCAATGATTCCCTCATGGCCTCCAGCAAAGTGAGTCTATTGCAACACCATCCACAGCAGCCATCTTCGTCAAGAAATCTACTAAAAACCTACAAAACCCTCATCATAATCATCTCTTTCTGTTTTATCATCCTTGCTTCTCTCATCTTAAGCACCATAATCTTATTCCACATGCATAACCGCAACAACTATAACCTCACCTCCGAGCCCACTGAGTCACTCTGGTCGAACTCGGCAAACTTGAAGAACACCTTTTGTTCCGTCGTGTCTCAGGACCCCGACTTATGCTTTACCTCTATATCCTCCTCTATCAAGGGAACCGAGACCGACCCAGATGACATTTTTTCCGTCTCTATCAAGGTAGCCATTGATAATGTCACCAGCCTGACTCCATTGATGAGAGAAGTTTTGCTGAGTTCGAGCAGGACTGGAGCCGAGTCGGCTTTGAAACATTGCACCGAGTCAGTGGCCGACTCACTGAGTCAACTCAATAGGTGACAGGTGCCGAACCTGTGCAATAATAAATACCTACTCTAGAAAAATACAGATTTTGTATATAGCGGTGAGTAGGGTCGAATCCACAGGGACTGGGGATAATTCGTTTCTTTTAGAGTCCAAAGTATGGGGGGTTTTGGAAAATGAGAGTAACTAAATTACTTGGAATAAATAAAATAAAATAACTACAACTCAAATAACTAATTATCACAATAAAAATAATAATGGACGAACTCTAGCCAAGAGACAACTTCGGAGATGGTTCACTTAATTCGATCACAGATGCAAGGATTATTCCAGTTACTATCTGATAAATTAGTTATAGTTGTCATACACGCGATAAACAACCAACTCTTCCTCAATTTGTCGATAGCCAAGGTACGACCGTTGACTATTTCTCTAATCAGGAAATAACCCTAGGTACGACCATAGAAGTTCAATTCCCTAATTGCATGAATAATTAGAAGAGCCTAATTCTAACCAATCAACACGCTACGAGGGTCTCTTTAAGTTAGCCTGTCTATCCCCCTGACACAAACCCAATCATGCCAGTTGCCACCAGTTTAGAATAATTAAACAATTACGGATTTAACTATCCTAATTGGCTTCAGGTTATTGAATTAATCTAGAATCCGGGCCCTGGATAATCGAATAATAAAACAACCATATGAACATAAAGCAAAAGATAGACAAATACCAGTGAATAATGGAAATAAATAAAAACTAATTCGATCTCACAAATTTAGTAGAACCAAATCCCCCGTTGTTCTTGACTAGAGTGGTGAAATTAGTTCATGTTTGATGAACTAAACCCACCAGAAATTGCGGCAATAGCTGCGACCTTCGTATCCATGAATTAGGCAAATTCAATTCGCTCAAATCAATAAGAAAAGTAAGCTACAGGAGTTGATTGATTGCTTGTACTCTTGGCTAACATTCGAAGGAAGACAAGGAACTACTAAAAGCTAAAAAGAAAGAAAAGTCAAAAGAAACTAAGCTAAAGGACAAAAGAAACTAAGAAGAGAGTCACTGCTCTTCCTCTGCGCAACTCCTATTCCAATTAGCCTATTGCTCCTGTGCGGCGTCCGCCGCACCAGAAGAAGAAGCTCCCTTTTTCCTGCGTAATTTTCCTATATAAAGGAATACTCCTTGCGGCGGCTCCTGTGCAGGAAAGTGAAGACTTCGGCCCAATTTGCCCAACAAGGGCTCACGTTTGTTGTTCCAAAAATGCCCCTAGAATAAGTTCTATCATCTGGACTCTTTTCCTGCCAAATTAGCACCTGTTATTATATTTTCGTTCTACTCCCTGAAATAAATGTAAATTACGAAAAGTGAGTAGAATCTAATAATTAATTCACATCAGGTCAAGTAATAGGGGAAATTAATAATAAAATAAGTGAATGAATTGCAACCTATCAATAGGTCTTTGACTGCAGTGCAGCTGGGGGCAAAGGAAAACCGCCGGGTATTTTCGCCTGAGGCCCCGGTTGACTTAGGGGTGCAGCCGTTGACTTCTGATCGGAGGGGATACGTGATGACGTGGCTGATTAGAGCAGTGAGTGGTTTGGACACCTGTGTTGATGTTTTGGATAATGTTGGATCAGTGGCTGTAGATGAATTGAGCGTGAAGGTGTACAAAGCTACGGTGCAGGTCAGCAACAGCAGAGAGTTTCTCTTGTACAAGGATAAAATATTGGAATATTTTGTCATCCATCCAGCTGGTAACACTACTCATAAAAGGTTGAGAGTCAATTTTGAGTATTTGTCTACTTTATTTATGTTTTGCCCTGAATACCTTGTTTTGATTTTCCTTTTTTGTTTACTATTACGTATCAATTGAATATTTATTTTTATTAAAAAGAGAATATTGTATTATTGCCTCTAAGCAGGATCTTAATACTTGATTTTACTACGTTTATCCCTAATTACTTTGTTTGTTTATCTTTAATAATTAAGGTGCATTTAAATATTTTTTTCCGTTTTGCCTTGTATATAGGGATGACAATGGGGACGGGTGCCCGCGGGGGCTCTCGGGGCGGGGGCAGGGGGGAATGCCCGCGGGGGACTCTCGGGGCGGGGGCGGGGGTGGAATTTTTCCCCCCGCTTAGAAACGGGGCGGGGGGCGGGGGGAGTATACCCCCGCCCCGCCACCCGCAAAACAAAAAATATATATATATAAATATATATAATATGTAAGTTAATTAGTTATAAACTTATGATAATGATATTATTAGTTAGATGTATTATATAATGTATATTAGTTTATGTAATATAATTGATATTATCAATTATATGAATAATTATGCATGTCTACTAATAGAATTTATTAATTAGTTATACTAAATTTACTAATACATTTATACTAAATTTCTAATTACACTTAATAGAATAACACTTTTTTCTAAAAAAAAAGCACAAACACAATAAAGAATTAGTGATTGCATTTGTACTAAAAGTGAAAACTTAACTATTTTAGTTATATTTATTTCATCATATTGGATTGTATTCAAATAACTTCTGTTTGATTGTTTTTATGAGTTTCAATTGTAAAATTACAATGAATAATAATTTGGTGATGTGTTGATATTTTAGTACTTGATTATTTATTAAAATTTAATTATAATATAATTATATAATAAAATTTTATTAACTCCGCGGGTGCCCCGGCGGAGGAATCGGGGCAAGGCGGGGCGGGGCGGGGGGAGCAAGAAACGGGGGACGGGGGGAACTAATAGGCAACGGGGCGGGGGCGGGGGGTGGGGGAGGGGTCCCCCGCCCCGTTGCCATCCCTACTTGTATAAGATAAGTTAGAACTATCCAATTTCAAGAGCAATTTACAGAGTGTTCCAAAGTTGAAGGTCTCGAACGTCGGATCTCTTACTTATATTTGCTCCCTACCATCTAATCCATGTTATCCATGATTAATAGGTTACTACAATGAGTTCTCATAGCTTGTCGTCCGAATTGAGTTTCAACTATGACAAAAAACTTTCTAATGAAGTGAGCCACGATTCCTTTTTTTTTTTCGGCTTATACTACCCAACCCGAGTAGCAATTTAATTACGAAATCAACAATAGTATGAAAAGTGGTACTTATTCAATTGAAGCAAAAAGCAGTTGCGTTCATCATCTAATAAGTCGATAGGCAAGGACAGATGACTGGGAAGCCTCACCATGTTTGTTTGTGAGGACTCGAAAATTATTTTATATTTCTCTTATTTTTGAATACTCTAATTTATATTTTATTTTAATTTACTTGTTTTAATTTCTTAAATGCTTGAATGGTTGAGTCAAGATTTTTATCTTTTTTCTTTTATAATTTGGTGCATATTTGCATTATGATTAGGGGTGAGCAAATTCGGTTCTTACCGAATTCATAACCGATTTCAAATTCAATTCGGTAATTTGAAATCGGGAATTTGGTAATTTGGTACAAATTCGGTACGTACCAAATTCACCGAATTCTAATATGGTATGAAATAGGTAATGAGATTATGAATTAGGTAATAACCGATTTCGCATTCAAATTCGGTAATTGAAATCGGGTACCGCATTACCGCATTCGAATTACCAAATTGGTATATAAAATTATATAATATATAGATAAATGCTATTTAGTATTAGTATATACTACTAATACTTTATTATATTATATAGGTAAATGCTATTAATAATAATTAGTATATGGTATTATCAATTTATCATCATATCATGTACTTATAATAATAATAATATATAATAATGTACAATATATTATTTTAGTATTTCTTAATTGTTATATGACTATAATAATACAAATATATAGTAATACATAACAATATAAGATAACTATAATACTTATTATTTTATACATGAGTAACATGACTAGAATTAGATAATAATTAACACATATATGTATAATACTAAATATTAAACAATAAACATAATTAGTAATTAAATTTAGATATTGGTAATTTGATACATCATTCATGTTTGAATTATTGAATATTTGAATGCGTAATCTCTAACTTGCAAGTATTAGTGTACTCTACATATTTAACATAAAAATTCATATTATCTATTCACTAATCTTAATTCTTAAGACTTTAAGTATAGATAAGACAACTAAGTAGTTAGCAGTGTAAGTGAATGCATATGAATTGCAAATCAATGTACTAGCGTATTGACTTTCACAATAATATATGTAAGTAAATAAGCTTTATTTTGATTTGAAATAAATTATAAGTTTGTAAGTAATATAACTTATCATTACTCATTGTAATTTGTAAGTTTGTAACTAATATTACTTATTATTAATCATTGTAAATTATAAATTCATAAATTATCACTAATTATTGTACAGTCTAAGGTTTATTCTAGTTTAAATTAATCACTTTTTATGTGTTCCTTAAATCATAGACTAATGATTTTAGGCATAAGTTATCAAATAAGTTAAAATTCATATTATCTATTTACTAATCTTAAGGTTTTAAGTATAGACAAAACAACTAAGCAGTGTAAGACTGTAAGTGAATTGCAAATCAATGTATTAGTGTATTGACTTTCACAATAACATGTGTAAGTAAATAAGTTTTTATTTTGATTTGAAATAAATTATAAGTTTGTAACTAATATAACTTATCACTAATCATTGTAATTTGTAAGTTTGTAACTAATAATACTTATTATTAATCAGTGTAAATTATAAATTCATTGTAACTACTAACTAATATTGCTTATTATTAATCATTGTAAATTATAAATTCATAAATTATCACCAATCATTGTATAGTCTAAGGTTTATTCTAATTTAAGTTAATCACTTTTTATGTGTTTCTTGAAAAGTGTGTGTTAGTGTTACTTTGAATAACTTGTAGTTGTATTGTATATTGGCAGTTGGTACTTGGTACTCCAGATTTGTATTTGATGGATTTTGGCATTTGTAATGTGTGTGTAATAATTTGGATGTTGATTTCCTTTGAATTGGTGTTGTAGGCTTGTAGCCTGTAAGTTTGCAATTAGAATTAGTTTGCAATTAGCCTCATAGCCTGTAAGTTGTACGAAAGCAGCGTTGCAAACTTAAGCTGATAACAGGGTATTTTTATCTTTTTTTTTTAATAGATGAATTCGGTTAAACCGAATTCATTACCGTTTTCGAATTTGAAATCGGTTGCGGAATGAATTCGGTTATGCCCAATTCGGAATTGAAAACGGTTTAAATTTTTACAGGTAGAATAACCGAATTCACCGAATTCAGTGCACCGAATTACCGAATTTGCACCGAATGCACACCCCTAATTATGATAGTGTGACCAACTAGTGATGTATGTATACTAAATTTTGTGAACAAGAAGGGGTGTGGTGTTAGAGAGATTATGTGACTAGAAGTGTTAAAAGTGAATTAGAGAACAAAAGATGGATTGGCTAGTTTAGACACAAGAGAGACAAAAAGATAAACATGTAATCATAAGCCGCCAAGTGTTAACGATCTAGACCTTTTTGACCAAGACTTTCTTTAGTCTTCATCTTTCCAATTTAACCAAAAATTCCTTCATTTTCCCTTCTTCTTGGCTGAAATTATAAACAGAGAAAGAGAGAAAGAGAGTCCCAAGTTCTAGCTTTAATCCTTTGCTTGATTTGTGAGAAATCTGACGAGCAACCATAATCCACTCCATAGATCTTCGAGGTAGCTTTTGGTGAAGTTATTGGAGAGAGAAAGCTCTTGTTTTGCATTTCCTCTTAGGGTTTTAAGGTATATTACTAAGAAACCTTTCATTTCTTTTTATCTTGTGATTTAATCGACACATGAGTTGATTACGGCGGATTTCATGGAAGATTTATTGATTTTGTTATGGTAGCTTGAATTTTTCAGCTTTGATATGAGGTTTTCTAACTTTGAGTTGAATTTCCAGATTTAATAGGAGATGTTCTAGCTTTGATATAAAATTTCTAGTTTTGAGATGCGATTTTCAGCTTTGGTATGCAAATTCCAGCTTTGAGGTGCAAATTTTCAGATTTGATATAGCTTGGTTAGAGCTTTATATAGGTCCAAAGTTGATAGCTTTCTTGACCTAGAACGGAGACCATGTACCCTGTAACATATGATCTTGATCGTTAGTGGTTTTGTCATGAAACTAGGGTTGGAAATAAAAGAGTTAACTTGAAGAATTTAGGGGATATGCTGTTGGAATTTCCCCCCTTATAGGTCAAGTAGAGAGAGTGAGGGTTGATGTGTAAATTTTGGGTACTTTTGCTCTCCTTTGGTATATGATCTTACTTCAAACACTTGTTACAATCTTAGTCTTTGTATGTGTGTTAGTTTTGCCAAAACAAGAGGTTTAAACGAAAGAGTTTTCTCCAAACTAGTTTCTAATCAGAATTTTCAACTTGTACCTCGAAAGTCTTGTCCCGTTTTCTTTCAACTTTTGACTATAATTACTGACTTTGTGCTCCATATTTTCCTTGAAGTATTGGTTTAGCATGCACGTGGGTTTTTCCCTGGATTTGAACAAGAAAACTTGGCACTTTTGAAAGGTCAATTGGGGTTAAACCTGCAAATCACTTTATTGGCTAAGTGAAGTTTCGAAACGCATAGTTTTGCATTTATATTGGTCTCAAGTGGTTAGATTCTTGATATATTATATGACAACAAGATTTGAGCATGCCCAAGAGGATGAACCAAGGTTTGAAGTGAAATGATTATGATCCATTGGTAAGTATTCCTTGTGTTTTGTGAATTAAATGTCTTTATTGTGGTTTGATTGTTAATTGTATTTCAATGATCACTTTACTAGTGATAGGTGAGTGTGTACTTTACTGCACTTGACCTAAGTGAATGTGAATTTTTCAATGGTCAAATGATTGAATATTATTTGTGTATGAATGTAAACCATGTGTACTTTATCACATCTATTGAATTGAGCCCTTGCCCTTCGTCGCTAGTCTATTCGAGCCAGAAGCGGACTCGATCGGGTAGGTTGGTAACCCTGAGCCACTGTTTTGATATGTTCGAGTATTACCACGAAATCAGGTGGAGTATTGGCCAATGAATGAAATACAATGAATGAAATAATTGAAATGAAATGATCAATGTAGGGATTTTTGTTTTCAAATGTCGGAAGTTATAAAGAAGAGATGGGCGGAGATTGAATGAATGACTCTAAATGAACTCGTATCCTTTAAATGATTGAGTGTTCATTTCTTGAATGCCTTGCGACTGTTTATTACTGTGCAAAGTGTGTGAAATTGTTAAATGCAATATTTTCATGATTTGACTGGTGTTTTGCTTGGATACTTGTTTGGGAACCTCACTGGGCACAAGTTCAGCCCATTAGTTTGTTTTCCTTACAGGAGTTGAGGACCGGAGCAGAAAAGCTTGAATTAGAGTGTAATGATCCTCTTGCACATGTACTTTTGGCAGATAGATTGTATTTTGATATTTGGTGGTGTATCTTACGTTTTACTTTTGGTTTGTAACTAAGATTGAATTTTCGTTGAATTGTAAAGCTCTGATGTTAAATTGGGAGATTTGAAAGGTTATTTTGATAATTTATTGTAGTGAGTCCTGGCGAGAATTGGACAAACTGTCCATCAAACCCTTGGGTACGCCCTAAGGGGAGGTGAAGTCATCACGATGTTGGAGGCAAGCTTATTTTCCTCTTCATTGGTGTTGAAGGCAAGCTTGCAAATTTCTCTATTCATGCCAAAAAAAAAAAAGAATAGGATGTAGGAGAAGTATTGACAAAATAGAAGCCCAGTATAACACACAAAGACACGTATATCTGCATATGGATATGCCATGATCTTGTTCCATTTCAGAGATCTTTCTCATCCATGTATGGTTTCCTGCAATTTAGGTAATCAATCGCTGCATGTGAATTTTTTTTTTTTTTTTTTGTGGAAAGCAGTTTTAGGATATATGCCTAATAAGGTTTCAATAGTTGGCTACC
Source organism: Coffea eugenioides (assembly GCF_003713205.1). Lineage (NCBI taxonomy): Eukaryota > Viridiplantae > Streptophyta > Magnoliopsida > Gentianales > Rubiaceae > Coffea > Coffea eugenioides. Next base: position 41,840,932 of record NC_040038.1, read on the forward strand.
TTTGAAATAATTAGCTTCAACAACGGTTTCGCTAGTTTGAAATCTCTAAATAGCAGAAGGTTGTGTAAGCACTTCTTTGGAGATAAAACTTGCTATTGTATTGTTCTATGTCGTCATGCTTCTGGGAATTCTGCAAGTTACATCTAACTTCCTGTGGAAAGACTACTTGGTGTTAATAATTGGCTATCCTAGTTAATTTCTCTAAGGTGTAGCTACAGGAAATAAGTTAATACTATTATTACACGTGTCATCTGCTAAAAAAGATATTGACCTAGTAGGGGCTACTAACATTGAAATGGCAGGTGTCACTAGGGCTGGACTAGGGCTGCAATCGAGTTCGACTCAACCTCGATCAATACCGAGCTCAAGCAGATCGTTAATATATACGAGTCGAGCTCGAACAGTCATTTGTTAGGCTTGATAGTTGGACGAGTTCTTCGAAAAACTCGAGTTGATGTGAAATTATAAAAATACCTCTACATCAATTAAAATAGAGCTGACTTCGAGCTTCTTGCAAGCCACAAATCGAGCTAAGCTCGTGAGTCAGAAACGAGTCGAGTTCGAACTTTCCTTTTCCTAAATCGACTTGAGCTGGAGCTTCATTTCTTGGCTCCATGAGCTCAAGTTCGAACTCGAACTCACACATTAACAAGTCCAGATTGGATCGATAAGTTCAAAACTTGACTTGACACGACTCAACTTGTTTGTAGCCCTAGGTGTCACCTTGCCTTCTGTACTGAGGGTCAGGTTGGGCTGTGAGAAACTGTATTAACTTGACGCCTGTAACTAAGTGCTATAAGGGTAAGATTTGCTGTTGCCATATTATAAACATTGACATAGTCTTGCTCTCAATGACTCTACTCTGTTCAAACTAGTTTCTTTTTGCGTTGTTGCTCTGTATTTGAAAGGTCGAAGTTGGGCTTGTATATAGTGTGCCTATTGCTTTTGAGATATCTGTTCTCCTAATAAAAGGATCAGAAATTGTTGTAGGTGTTTTTTAGGGCAATTTTACGTGGTCGTCATACTGTACAAAACTTTGCCTGATTGATCAAAGAACAACTTACCTGTTGGAACCCAAAATCTAGTAAAACTGTAAAAAAAAAAAAGCACAGTGATGATAGGAACCAGAGTTAGCTGTTGTTGAAGAAGCCATGTACTTAATTTCCAGATGCTAGCCCATTATTAATACAACAATACAGAATGGCAGATTTCTTTAAGATCCTTCTTGATCAGCGTTTTCTGTGCATAATTTTAGACTTAGCTGTGCCAAAACTCAAAATGTCGGCCTAGATCTCTCTCTCTCTCTCTCTCTGTTTCTTTGTTTTTTTTTTTTGGCCCAGGTCTTGTTTTTTTCTTTTTTTTTTTTAATTGAAATGCAACATGTCTGGAGTAATGAATTTGGACATTCCAGAGGCCAATAGAATGTTCTTTTGGCTGCATAATAGAGCAGTAGTTCTAGTTTATGAGCCAAAGTTTTAAATTTTAATGCGTGCATGAGAATATTCTGCAATGATACCGATAACTATTTTGTTTACTCAGGACAGGACATGGGTTCTGTCTGCAATACTACGTAATTTTGGACTCTGTCTGTGTTCTCTTCCGCAGAGAACTTCCATCCACTTTTGTTCTTTAATTGAACTACTCATGCTGAATAATCTCTTTTCAGGACATCATCTAAGGGATTTGTCTTTCTAGGTTACTGTGCTGTTTTCTTTCAATGGATATCTACCTAACGTTGCTGCTTATGCTAGTTTTAACATAGTAAAGAAGCAAATCTTTTCATCCCTTTGATGGCTGGATTTGGCTACAGATTAAGTCTTGAGTTATTCAATGGTATAAAATTTTTAGATGCAGTCAAAATTTTATTTTTGTTTTACGTCTCAACTCTCTCTACTTTGCCATTGACTTATATAGGAAAAGGTACATCCTTCTAAAATGGAATATTGAAGGTACATATACGAATCTTTGCAGTATCCCCTCTCCTTGGGGAATGAGTAGTACTTGAAAATTTCTGATGGAGACAAATGAGAAAAAGTAGCTCATCATAGAAAGCTCAAACCTTAAGCTACAAAAATAAAGGAAACAAGGGTAGAGGTTTGCGTTCCTAAAACAATTGATACATTACATTTTATGCTTTGATCAAAAGGCTTATACAATAACTTGAATAAAATAAAGGTGCTTGGATTAGGAAACAAGGAACCGTATGTCCAATTTCTTGTTTTCTAGTGGCATTAGTTCATGACTTGCAAACATTCTGTTGTTGGAGAGATATGCCATCCTTCATTCCATGTCTTATTTTATTTACTCATAAACCTGTTAGTATCTGATAGGAAGTGAGAACTTTTCCATCACTTTGTCTCAAATGAGCAAACAATAAATATGAGGCTCACCTAAATTGTTGACTCATAAGAGGCAGAGATTAAACCAGTTCAATAATTTCTTTTCCAGCCTAGGTCTCCCTTGTCTAACATTATTATCTGTGTGCATGCAACCAATATTTTATCTATGGCTAAGGATTACTACCAATATGTGTATGCATGTGGTCAAGAATGTTAGACATTCTTTTTCTTTTTCTTTTTTTCACTTGTTTTATCTTTTCTTTGTAAGGATATAATCGAGTCGAGTCGAACACGAGTAGTACACTACTTGAACTCAATTCAAGTTAAAAAACTTGGATTCGAACTCCATCTTGAGTTCGTCAAATTCTTTAAAATTGAGTTCGAGCTCGAGATCAATTTTATTTTGCATTTCTCAAGTTCGAGTTCGAACTTCTACTCATCGAGTCCAATCGAGTTTATTTTGAACTCAATCAAGCCTAATCGAGTTTAAAATATATAAATTTATATTTTATATAATTTTAATCAGGAGACAATATAGAATCTCGTACTAATAAATAAAAAACTAATATATATATATATATATATATATATATATAATCATGTGTTATAAGAAAATTTGCATCCCTACTTCTTTGTGTTATTCTATAATCATGTGGCCCCATAATCTTCAACTTGCAAAATTTCGTTGGTTGGATATTCCTGTGTTCCTCTTCTTCGGTTTTAGAGTTTTTTGTTCTTTTACTTTACTGTCATTTTGCTATTTCGGAAGAGTAGAGTTTCATCTTTACTTAGCAAAGTTGCAGCACAGGTAGAGAACTTCTAGTTTGATAGAATAGTTTCGTCTATTTGACGCCCTTAGCACATTAGAAAAGAAAAGTTGATAAACTATTAATGTTTTAAAATTATCACGACAGCTTAAATTGCAATACTTTTGCACAAAAATTTATCTTTTTGCCAAAAACATTACAATGAGCCCACTTCTTATTTGCTGCCCAAATAGACAAACACTAGAAGCGAGCAGCCATGGTGTGATTTGATCGAAAATTTTCAAGAGAACCAAGGAGTTAGAATTATTTGGACATTGAAAGTTAGCCTCATTGAAGTTTAATGACAAGGATTCAAGCAAATGCATACACCGAAAACTCCATGACATTCTCCAGAAAAAGAACCTTCACTCTTGCAGGCTTTAACGCAATCTGAGTGAAAGACGCAAGGGCCATGAAAAGAGCCTGATAGCTTTCCGCACAGTTGGGCGGCTTCAACTTCAACACTTATATCACCTATGAGTGACAAACAGCCAAAATGTGAATTATATACACGTTCATGCATGGGAGAAATGGACCAGGATAGAGCCTGTTTAAAAGTAGAGAATATTCATCCTTGCATTATGCCTTCAGAGTACACTTTTTTTTTTTTTGGCTGGAGCGATAACATTTTTATAACCTAATTTATCCTATTCTACGGGAACGGGAGACTAAAGATGTTGTGTAAGAGGTTTGCCGGTATACAGATTTGAAATAGACTTGAAATAGATACAGTCTTCAAAATACACTTGAAAATTGAAATAGATACTTTTGCACGTCCAAATGTGTGTACAGAAGGAATATCAAAATGTTCACGAATTAATTAAGTTTCTTTTTTATTGATCTACATAAAAGAGATGGACCCTTATTTGTACGTACATCGACTTTTGGACTTATAAATGTTCAAATATGAATGAACTGCCATACAGATTTGGAAAAAAATATTCAAGAATGATTAGTTGATCAAGAAGGAAATCCAACTCGGTTTGCTAATTTATTAAATCAAAACAGAAAAAAAATAATTTTGCTACAATCAAATACTTACTGGAAAGGAAAAGAAAGAGCAAGACGATGGCGCCAATGAATTTCCTCATATCCATCCTATACTTCAGTTGCTTCTCCTTCTTATTTGCCTTTCAAGTTCAACTTTGTTAGTTTCTTTGGTGCAAATGGGCTTTTCTTATAGACATGGATTGGCAACGGTGAAAGGACCATTGAAGCATTAATTATTGATACTTATAATATTTAATATGCGTATGCCAACTTTCATACTAAAATAGGGCAAACTACAACTTTACCCTCTTGAAATTTAGTGATTTTTCACATAATCTCCTATAGTTTCAAAAACTATATATAACTCCTTCATATTTGGATTAAAGTGTCAAAGTGACGGAAATGATCTTTTATAATGGAACTCATGAAAATGTCAAAATTATCCTTGTTTAAAAATTAAAATAGGTGAAATGACTAAAATATATAAATATTTTATGCATTACACTCTAACTCCAAAGGCCTCTAAAATAGGCTGATGGTTTGGAGCACTAATCGACTTCAACTTCAACAATGATATCAAATAGATGTATATACACGTTCATGCAAGGGAGAAATGGACAATTTAAAAGTAGAGAATATTCATCTTTCCATTTTTTTTTTCATCTTTCCATTATGTCTTCAAAATACACCTGCAATTGATCCTCTTGTACATCCAAATATGTGTGCAGACGGAATATTAAAATGTTCTCAAATTAATTGTCTTCTACATTGATCTATATAAAAGAGATGGATCCTTTTTGGTACATTTAATTTACTTTTGAAGTTATAAATGTTGAAACATAGTAAATAAAGTGCCACACAAATTTGGAGAAGATATTCAAGAATGATTAGTTGATTAAAAATGAAATCCAATTTGGTATGCTTATTTTTCATGCAAAACAGAAAACCATGTATATTTTTGCTAGAACCAGATACTTACAGGAAACGAAAAGAAAGAGCAAGACAATGGCACCAACGAATTTCGTCATATCCGTCCTCAACTTCAGTTGCTTTTTCTTCTTCAACTTTGTGAGTCTCTTTGGTGCAAATGGGCTCTTCTTATAGATATAGATTGCCAAAGGTGGAGAAATCATGCATTGAAGCATTCATTATTGATACTAATATTTTATGCCTATGTATATATTTATAGGTACTAAAATATGTCACCATCCTTTCATTCGTGGTAATCTATTCCAGCATGAATGGGAAATGGAGACAAATATGCAGTTCGTAGTTGGTTTTAGGCGGTCCACTACTGTTGCTGTCTTGATTCCATATCTCAATCGGCAGATTCTTTCCTCTTTATCAGATTTCATTTGGGAGTTTGCATCAATTTGTTAAAATAAAGCTAGATTAGCTCTAAAGAAATACATTGAATTCATTTTGCGAATGCCATGTGCTCCTTTAAAACTTGAAACACGTCTTAGACTGTATACATAATTTTTGTGCTTATTTATTAGTACATCCTAAGCTTATATGGAAAGTATGTTGCTCAAATATACATTTCTTGAATTTAAACTTCTAGTTGATCTTGGCCAACGAGAAGTAATTAGTGATGATTCATTGTCAAACTTCTGTGACTTCTAAGTCAGTTTAACTTCTGCAAATTTTGACTTTTTTTCAAGTTTTAAACCATTGAAATGATAAGAAACCTCAATGACGGGATTTTTATATCAATGCAAGTTTATTTCAGAATTTTACCCGTTGGACTGCAAGTATACAGGCCACTTAGTAGTTTTGGACAAATATTAGGTCGATCCCACAAGGAGCAATGTCTACAAGTACTAGGTCCTTATTTTCTCTATTATTTAGACTTATAATGAATTTGAGCAGAGAAATAATATTGCTACTGTCTACAATTCTGAGTTAATAAATTGAAAGATACAAATGGAGATTTTTCACTAAAGACTTGAATTTAGGGATACAGATTCCACTTATGGTATAAACAACACAAATGAATAGATTTACCTCTTGTTATTATTCTCGTTAAACCAGGGATTCATTTCCAATATTACCAAATCTCATTCTCATGATAAAATGGCCTAGAGCAGTCCAGTTTTCCCTATTTTCATGGTGAAATACTAGTTTTACTCTGTTTTCCTTCATGAAATGCTAGATAATCCACTTAAGTGTATCTCTATTTTCATGAACATACAACTCAAGCTCTACTCATGTTTTTCCATTGTTACTACCAATTCTCATTGACTAATAACAACTATAAACATGCTATTGGTGATCAAACAACAACAAGTAATTACAACTGCATAAATAGACAAGTTAATACAAGATACAACTAGTGTAAATCACATTCAATTCATATCATTTAGCCATAAGTTTCATCTACTCCCTAAACAAAGAAGTTTAGCTACTCATGAATGATATAACAATCAAACTCACAAGTTTATTAATGCAAAACATCATAAAGTACAAGTACAAGAAAGATAAAGGAAAGCTTAGCCAAGTAATGGTGAAGCCCTCAAATTTCTGCTGTCTTGTACAAGATGATTACAAGTTAAGTCTCCAAGTGCTTCCTCAAGAACTTCTAGCTAGAGAGAAAAAGAAATGTTACAAGAAGAAAAACTAGCTACGTATGGTCCTCTCCTAGCTTCTCCTTCCTTTTCTGCATAAAAGGTGGTAGAAAGGCACTTTCTTCTCCTTCATGATTCCAACCACTTAAATTTTGTAAAGAAAGTCAAAAGAAATGTTATTTTGACTCGTCAATAACTCATTTTGTCTTCCCCTTTTGTTGCAGAAGCATGTGCCACCGAATTCTCTCACCCAAGATAGCTGGAAAGTTGTGTGAAAAGTGAGAAAAAATGGTTGTGCCACTTGCAGAAGAAAGAGGCAGATCCGAGGGGTGAAGAATGATCCGAGCTCGGATCATTGCTGATCTGAGGCCTTTCTCTTATGGATCCGAGCTTGGATCGTATGACCTTAGATATACTACTCCAGAAGTACAGACGAGGGCTCGGATCTCCATTTGTTCACACGGATCCGAGCTCGGATCTGTGCTGGTTAATTTCCAGTTTTTACTTCTTTCCTTTTTCTTCATTTTTGCTCCTAGTATCCTTGTACTTTATCCTCCAGATGATCCTTACATTTTTCGTCATCTCGTGCATAAATTCCATATATCAATACCCTTCACAATTTCACAAAATTAACACGTTAATCCACTCATTTATCAAATTTTGAACACTTAAACAATATTTAAGCAATTATCACCAAAAAGAATTCAAATATAGCTTTAATCTCCTCAAAACATACTAAAAGTTCATGCCAAACTTGTACAAAATGTATGTTAAATATTCACTTATCACTCAACACCAATCATGTAATTGGCACACCAACTAAAATCTACCATGTTACTGAATACAGAAAAAGAACATGAAGGGTATTCATCTAGAATGAAGAAGGGGAAACTGAGGAGAAGAGATTGCTAAAGAACAAAGCACAGGTAGAGAAGACAGATGAGTGGCGATAACGATCAACGTTAGTTATGCTTAATATACTTTTCTTATAAGTTATATGCCCTCTAATAAATTGTGTTACATATAGCCATATCAATGGGTTGGATCTTACCTAAATCTAACTCAGACCCAATATACTTGAGTAGAGTTTAGATTTAATTTGTCAAATTCAAATATTACCCAAATCCAAACCCTTTAAGAGAGTCGTGCATCTGGTAGGATTTGGTTTCTATGATCCAGACTCAAATCCACATCCAAATCAGATCCTACCTAAATCCATGTTTAAATAATATATATATCAGTAAATTTATAAAATAATCTAATATTCTATGTTCAATGCAAACCTTTTTAGGAAAAGGAGAAAAATAAAAGCAACAGATGAAGATTAGTTTTAATTCTTTGAAAATAAATAGTTTTAGCTTATTAATTCTTTCATTGAGTTCATAATATTGCATTCAACATCTAGAATGTTAATTTTATTATTTGAAAAATAAAAATTGGATGGTATTTATATTATTTTTGAACTCTATATATTATCAAAATATTTTTACTTTCCTTGTTCAAAAAAATATCCACCAATGCACATTGAATACTCAAACCCATAAGGGTCTAGGTTTGGGTTTACCTTTTTAGACCCATAACGGTTTGGATCTAGATATGAGTATAACTAAATTTAATAAATTTGGATTTAAATTAAAGGAATCCAATTCAGACTTTATCCACTGACATGACTAATTACATATGCCATTTTGTCATTATCATCAAAAGAACTAAAACTTGCAAGAAAATCTTTTTCGTGTTTGCAAATCACATAACTAAAAATAAACAAAAAAGAAACATTTGCGTTTAGTGGCGCAAAAATGGAAATTATGAGAGGGTGACAGAATCTTATGAGAAACAAAAAGAAAAAAGATTGCCATGAAGGTGCCATGCTATTTCCTCATACATCTCCATCCTCAAGATTCTTTGGTATTGATCTTGGTTGAAGCTTCAATTTTGTTTACGCAGACCAGAATTTTGGACAGAGCAACATTGCCAGAGGGGGCCGGTATATGATTCTCAAGTAGCATTTTATAAGCATTGCAGGTGTAATTGAAAAAAAGAGAGGAAGCATTGTGTTTGGATAGAAGATTATTTTTAAAAAAATTAGAATAATTACTGTAACACTTTTTATAATGTGATTTATTTGTATAAAAAGGTGGATAAAAAATTTAATTGACAAATGTATATTGATGTTAACAAATTATATTCTACAAATGATTCATTCATTTTTGGCTTTGACAACAAAATTAGCCAGGGAGGGAGGTACGTCATTTGAGGGTTACTAGTTGGTTCCCTAAGAAATTTTGCAAACATGCTCCATAATCATCTTGTTGTCACGTATACCTTCTTTCTTTAAAAAAAGGAACAATTACTTCTTTTTTTTTTTTTTTTTTTTGTAAACCTTCTCAAGAATGCAATCTGAACGTTGATTGGCAGTGGCTGGAGGATTGCAGTGGACAAGAAAGTATTTTTGCCTTTCACAAGATTAAAAAAAAAAAAAAAGATTCAGATGAGTGTCAATACCAATTCTTACTTCGTATTCCAAAGGTTACAGGTACAAGCGTGAACTACGCAATATAATCAAGAAGCTGATATATACCCTCCCATGATAGCTTTGTATACTCTAGAAAGCCAAAGTTTTAAGGAGTCCATTACCTCAAAACCATCTCGAAACTCGAGTGTAGCAGTCTATATAGATGAGGCAGTTGAGGTGATACCTTTTAGTCGTTTGACAAGCCGAAGATGCTAAACAAGTTCATGAAGCCTTAGTTAGTAACTATCCATATCATAATCGTATTGCACACGTTCATATGTATAGTTTAAAAAAAATTATATTTTGAAAACTATTCTTGCTTTTTACATAAGCTTATAAAATATGAAATGAATTTTTGGCGTATTATCTTCAAATGTTTTTTAAAAGTTTAAATTTTGTGTAATAATAATGACATATCTTTCAAGTTATATATATATATAATAACACTTGCATACATTATAATTTTTATAAATTTATACATGTAAATATATTTGAGTAATAAAGCTTCACTAAATTTAATGCTTGATACACAAAGAGAGCTAAAAGTGGCATTAATATATCATAATCTTTGAAATTGTAATAATTTTACCTATATTTTTAGTTTTATAAATTTCAAATATAGTCGAACTATTGACGTACGAATTCATATGCGTAATTTTATCGAACTTACAATTTTACGCCGAACTTTTCATCATGCTTTTGAAAAAAATGCATATAATATAGATAAATATTATATTTTGTATTATACCCATCGTGCATTTTTACTAACTATGCACGCAGCTATTAGGGAATTTAAAATTCATTTTTATTTGATCAAATGTGGTTGACAATTCAGCAGCATACGGCCGTTTGGTAATATTTCATTCAAAGTGCGAAAGTGCCTTTAAAAATGTATCGATTTGATTTAATTTGCTTGACTTGGAATTGCTTCAATTTGAGCCTATTCAAACTTAACGTGTTATTTATCAAGTTGAACTCAAATGAGTTTTTATCGAGTTGATGTTAAATCGAGCATGAGTAGTTTGATCTTTTTACCTGTAAAATTTAATTTTATACTAATCTAATCAAAATCGAGCCAAGTTTGAGCATTAACAAAATACCAAATATTGTTCAAACTTGATTTAATTAGTTGATGAATCAAACTTGAATAAGCACTTATCGAGTCGAACTGAGTATTGACTAGCTCTATTCATGTTCTAGTCCTAATTCGCATTTTCCTTGGTTGTCTGAGTTTTTTGTTTTTCCTTGATTATTTATATCTACTTCTTGAATTTAATTTCTTCATTTTATAACATTAGCAACAGTACAATTGCTAGATGCCATTTTTGTTTCTTTTCCTCCTTTATGACTCAATTCTGCAACCAATTTCAAGGACAATTTATTGATAATGGGATTGATGCAAGGAAATTTTCGTTTCTATATTATTGTTGTTTTGCAATTTTGGAGGAGCAGAATTTCATTTTCACTTAGCAAAGAGAAGTGGAGGAGTTTTGGTTTGATAGAATGGTTTTTACAATTTTGGGCACCAAATAAGCACATTAAACAAGGAAAATGGATCAACTCTTAGGTGGCGTTTGGTAAAAGGGTTTAGGAACGGGTAATTGGAATAAATCTCATGATTCATGTTTGGTTCACCACTATCGGAATTGAAATTTTGGAATGATTTCAAAAAATTTAGCATTCCACCATTTCTTAGTAAGTTGGTGGGTTTTGTCCAAAACCAAGTGTGATTCCCAAATCTTATAATTACATAATATTTAGTATAATTAATATTTATATATATTATACATATTATATATTTATATTATAATATATACATATATATAATAAATTATAATTACAATATTTTATTATAATATTAGTATATTATATAAATATATATTATAATTATTTAGTTAAATATAATTATATTTATATAATATATCTTATAAATTTATTAATATTATATAATATTATATTTATAATATATATGTATATTTATAAATGTATATTATATGTGCATATAATTATAATATATACATGTATATAATATTAGTAAATTATATAATTATATTTATATAATTATATTTATATTTATTATTTTAAAAATAATAATATATAATAATAACTATATTTAATATGTAATATACATTATATTTATATAAAATATTAGTATAATTAATATTTATATATTATATATTTATAATTATATATTTATATTGTAACATTTGTATAATTATAATTAATTATATATATAATATTTAATTTAATTAGTTACAAACTTATAATAATTATATTATATAATTATATATTATAATTATTTAGTTAAATATAATTATATTTATAATATATATGTATATTTATAAATGTATATTATATGTGCATATAATTATAATATATACATGTATATAATATTAATAAATTATATAATTATAATTATAATTATTATTTTAAATATAATAATATATAATAATAACTATATTTAATATGTAATATATATTATATTTATAAAAAATATTTGTATAATTAATATTTGTATATATTAAATAATTATAATTATATATTTATATTATAACATTTGTATATTTATATTTAATTATATATAATATTTAATTTAATTAGTTACAAACTTATAATAACAATATTATTAGTTATATGTATTATATTATGTATATTAATCTATGTAATATAATTGATATTATCAACTATACTAATAATTATACATGTTTGCTAATAAAAATTATTAATTAGTTATACTAAATTTACTAATACATTTATACTAATATATTTAATTAGTGAAAATTTCTTATATCCCATTTACAAAGAGCCAACAAACCAAACATCAACTATAGTAATGATATACATTCCTGGCACTAAACCAAACAAATGTATTGTAATGATTGATTTCATTCCAAATCCAGGATGAATGATTACGAATCCGAATCCGATTCCAACATGCGAACCAAACGCCACCTTAATGTTTTAAAATTATCACCGACCTCCTAAATTGTAATACCTTTGAAAACGAAATATATCCTCATGCCAAAAATGTAAAATTGGACCCACTTCTTATTTGGTGTCCAAATAGACAAACCCTAGAATAGAGCAACAAAGGTGCCAATTGATCAAAATTTTTAATAAAAGCAAAGAGATAGAATTATTTGGACATCGAAAGTTGTCCTAATTGATGTTTTAACACCTGAAGCAAATGCATTGGCCGAATAATGGACGGTTACATTCTCCGTCATTAATTCCTTCTAACTTGCACCTATTAGGGCAACTATCGTCAAAAGAGATGCAAGCGCCATCATAAAAGGCTGATGGTTTGGGGCACCCTTTGGCTTCAACTTCAACAGTGACATCACCTATCAGTGACAAAAAATCAAAATGTGAATTAGAATATATGTGTATAGACGTTCGTGCGAGGGAGAAATGGACCAGGATAGTGTCTATTTAGAAGTAGAGAATATTCATCCTTCAATTACGTCTTCAAAATACACTTGAAATTGATTCTTTTGCACATCCAAATATGTGTCCAGATTGAATATCAATATGTTCACAAAATAATTAAATTTCGTCTATATCGATATGCATAAAAGAGATGGACCCTTATTGGTACATCGACTTTTGACGTTATAAATGTTCAAATATGAATAAAATGCCGCACAAATATGGAGAAAATATTCAAGAATGATTAATTGATCAAAAATGAAATCCAACTTGGTAAGCTTATTTTTAATGCAAGCCAGAAAAACTAATTTTGGCAAGCAATATTGTTAAAGCAATTATCTTTGTTTCAAAGCGCAGTTTAGTCAAATGCTAAGATTACTCTTAATCAATCAACTTTATATATGTTCATTGATTTTTCTAGGATCCATTATGCATTAATTACTCCTCTTTTCTATCTCTAATTAAGTATTTTATGATAGGGTCTCTTATTCTTCTTTCTATTATTTTCATTTCTCTCTTTCTCACCCACACACTAATAGATATATTCTTTTATAATTAAATAACATAGTTTTTGCTTTAATCTTTTCTTGTATCTTTTTGGTTCTATGCACTCTTGCTTTTTAACTTAAATTACATTGTGTTTGAAAAAAGAATCTTTGAATAAAATTTGAAAAATAAAAAATATAAGAGCATGTAGAATTAATATATGAGAAATTATTAAAGTCAAGGCCAATTTAGTAATTAATGTGAAAATAATTGATGAATTAATGTGAGAGACAGAGAGAGATAGAGAAAAATGTGAGTGAGTAGGAAAAAATTTTAATTGGAGAGAGAAGAAGAAGAAGAGTAATTAGTACATAATGAATTTTAAAAAATCAATAAAAATATATGAAATTGACTGATTGAGGGTAATCTTGGCGATTGAGGAAACTTTACTCTAACAGAAACATTATTACCCTAAAAATATCGCCAGCCAATAATTTTGCTACAATCAAATACTTACTGGGAAAGAAAAGAAAGAGCAAGACGATGGCACCAATAATAAATTTCCTCATATCCATCTTCAACTTCAAATGCTTTCTTCTTCTTATTTGCCCTTCAACTTCAACTTTATTTGTTTGTTTGTTTGGTGCAAATGGGCTTTTCTTACATATATAGATTGGCAAAGGCGGAGGAATCATTGAATCATTAATTATTGATGCTAATATTTGACATGCATATGTAAAAAATATGTCATCATCCGGTGTGAAAAGATGGGTTAGGTGGTGTGGGGAGAGAGCGTAATCTCTCTATTCTAAACTCAAATCCTCCCATTTACACCATTAAAAAAAACATTCAAAAATTGTCATCATCATTCTGTTTGTGGTGACCTTATCGATTTACCCGGAATGAATGGGAAATGGAGACGAATTTTCTTCGCTGGATAACTGCCTCGACGTTACGTGTTGTAGAGAATAAGGTTAGGGAAAAGAATCTTCCACTTTTGCTGTCTTTACTCTTGAGCTCAATCGGCAGATTTTTTACTCTTTATCAGACGTGAACGGCCGGCTAATTTAAATACTTTTCCGATACTTTCTTGTAATTAGAGACCCTTTTGCTTTGTATTCATTTATGTTGTTTTTTGGTGGGATAGGCCCAGGTTGAGATGGAAGGACAACATAAATAAACCCGAAAAGAAAATAGAAAAGAAAACCCAAATATAAAAGAGAGGATGATTTCTCCCATAGTCGATATGCTTCAGTCGGAGCCTTTGCAATGGATAGAGTTAATCATACCAATGGAGTTTGATATCATACGCAAATGCAATTAAAATCATTAGTTCAATGATGAGTTGATAAGGTTATGGTCATTTTCTTCCGTTCTGCTGTTATTATGCTCATTTAAAGCTCAATGTCTACAAAATGTATAAGGCTAGAACTCCAAAAATTGCAATGGCTATTATGCTCATTTAGGTGCTTCTTAATTGTTACTGTTTTGCAGATCAATTCATTGTCTAATTTGGTGTTCTGATGTTATTAAGTTTTTTAAACGATTTAATCTCCACATATCATTGTAGTTTAAAGTTGTGTTTTTAAATTTGGATCGGACCGGTCGAACCGAGAACTGACCAAGTGTTCGGTCCGAATTACTTTAAAAAATCGGATGTATAAAAACTCGGAAAAATCCAATCAAAAAATCGAGTTTGACCGGCAAATTGGATGAACCGGTTTGATGTCAAGCTTTTTTTTTTTTTTAAAAGGTCCAAGCATTTTCAATTTTATGTTTTGGCCCCTAGGTTGTTAAAAATTATTAATATATCTCAAATATTTCATACTTTATAAATGTTATCCTAAAGTTTGGTGTTATTTTTCAATTAAATCCATAATTTTAATTCTAAACTTGTTAATGTTCATTTAATAATATAAATTGCTACTTGATCATTCTAATTTCTTTGTATTTTCTTATTAAATATATTTGAAACACCAAATATATATATGAATATACATATATTAACATTAACATGCTCTTAAGTATTTTACATACAATATTTTAATTTTTAAATAATTTTTATTTATGACGTCATTCGGTTCAATCCCGATCGAATCCGGTCGAATTCATTGATCCCTGACCCTGAGCTCGACCGAGTCGATGCCTGGTCCGAGTCTGAAAACATAGGTTTAAAGGTTGTTGACAGTGTGAATTTGTTGTCATTTGTTGTTATGATTATTATTGCTTTTGGCTTTTTTCCAATAGATAACACTTGAGTTAGTTTGATTTAAAATTGATTTTGTCGCCTTATAGAATACATTGGTGTACACAGAAATCCTTGGGAAGAGAATAGTATTGTCTGAAGAAGGAAAACAATTCATGAAAATCGTCCAGAGTGAGAAAGATATGCAGCCATGTCTTTAAAAAAAAAGCTGGAACTCAGTGCAAAGAAACGTCAAAAGTATATCGCAAAAAAGCACAGAAGGATTATGGCCGGAAATTGTGACATGGTACTCCTATTGATGAATCTTGGTCTGACTCTTCTATTTCCAAAGTTTCTTTTGTGGTGAAAATCAACATGTAGCCAATCATCTAAGTGCTTTTATTATCTATCAAACTTTACTTTAATTTTGTGTATTCCTTGTGCACTTTAGTTACAGGGCAAGAACTTGAACACTACTTCCAATATAGGATGAATGGCGGAAGTAGTAATTTCAACGTTAGTAATTTTAATTCAAGATACCTGTGGAATAGGTTGAGCTCCTCCTTCTTGGAGATTTCTTCTGCAAATCTGCTAAAGAAAGCATGTGGTTCCATATTTTGATTTATATACCAAATAAGGTCTCTTTTGACGCTTAAATTGCAGTTCATTGTGTACTATCATCACTAGACTTAATATTTTCCAGGTTTTGCTGCATCATCAACTACTCTCATAATCCTTCTTTTTTCGATGTTTCAGAATATCCAGGTATGACAGAAAAAAGCAAGATTTTGATCATTGGAGGAATTGGATACATTGGCAAGCTTATAGTTGAGGCATCCCGCCTTTGTTTTGATTAGAGGAACCACAATTTCTGAACCTGTTTGGGGAAATTACCCATCGAAAGCTTCAAGAACTTGGGTAATACTTTGGTACTTTTCATGAGTAATCTTGAATTCTTTTCACCTACCAATGTTTTATTGCTTTCAGGTTGATCATGTTCTGACAGGATCAAAGGGCTAAGGTTCCTCTATATTGTGGATTCACAGCTGATGGTTGAATAGCATTTTATAGTAATGTTGACTTGCTTAAAGGTGCTTGTGGTAAGTCTCAATGATGCTTCTACTACACAGCTTTTGGAGAACTCAGAAGTTATGAGATCCAAAGAATAAGATTATTGTAAATTCCAACTAAAGAGGAAGAAATATGGAGGGATAAGCTGATGGCCAAAGAGCCTGCAGTTCTTGCGGCCACAAAAAAATGAAAAGGAGTAGAGAGGAAGAGAGTAATTTTTAGCACCACGTAATGGGTGTCAAACCACCAAAATTAAAATTTATACTATAAAACTTAAATTCAAATATAGGGGTGAGTAGGGTTGTCTTCTTAGGGACTTGATGATTTATTTCCTTCTAAAGCAAGAATTAAATGGGAAGTTTGGAAAATTAAAATAAATAATCAACGTAAATAAAAACAATTAAATAGAAGAGAGTTAAAATTAAATTAATAACAAGCAACCTCTATCTAAGGAAAAAATTTCGGAAGTGGTTCATACAACTGCATATTGATGCAATAATTATTTCATCTATTCGTTAACAAATAAGTTATAATTGTCAAACAAGCGATGACAATCAATTTTTCCTAATATACCCATTAACTATTTCTCTAATCAAGAAATAACCCTAGATACGCTCGTAAGATTTAACTTCTTGATTGTATTAAAAACTAGAAAAGACCTATTCTAATAAATAAATAGGCTACCATGGTTTATTTAAATTAAATCATATATTTTCCTAACATGAAACCAATCAAACTAGTTATCACTAATTTAAGATAAGTAAACAATTACGGATTTAACTGTCTCAACCAGTAATAGGTTAAGGTTGAATTAAATATCAGGCTGTTGATATTCAAACAACAAAATAACCATGAGAAATTAAATCAGAAAACATATGAAAGCAATATATAAAAACAATTTGATCTCACAGTTATAGTTGAACCAAATCTTTTATCATCCCTTGACTAGAATAAGAAATTTAGTTGCTCCTCATTGAGAAAACCCAAGCAAAAATATATGAATTCTTGACAATGTTATTGTTTCACATGAATATTTGCATTACATGAAAAACAAAAAACAAGGACGGAGTGGTTTTATGGCCGTGAAATTGGACATGTCAAAGGCCTACGATAGAGTGGAATGGAAATTCCTTATTTCCATGATGGATAATATGGGCTTCTATACTGTCTGGAGAAAGTGGATAATGAGCTGCATTTCTTCAGTAACATACTCGTTCAGTATCAATGGAGTACCAAAAGAGTTTGTAATCCCAGAAAGAGGAATAAGACAAAGTGATCCCCTATCACCCTATATATTCCTATTATGTTCAAAAGGTTTCTTCAACTTATTGAAGCAGGCAGAAGTGGACAAAAGGATCTCAGGGATGAAAATAAGCAGGAATGGACCAAGTATGACTCACCTATTTTTTGCAGATGACTTCCTAATCTTCTGCAAAGCTGATAGAGAGGAAGCCAGTGAACTTATTCAAATTCTGAGGAAATATGAGAGAGGTTCAGGTCAATCCATAAACCTGGAAAAATCCACAGTTTTTTTCGGTAAGAATGTGAGTCAACAGAAGAAAGTGGAAGTAAGCCAAAGTCTAGGCACAATTCAGGTTGCAACTCAAGGAAAATATTTGGGGCTCCCTATGGTGATAACAAGATCTAAAGAGCAAGTTTTTGGCTATATGAAGGACAGTGTCAGAAATAGAATGAATAGCTGGAAGAACAAGTTGCTCAGTCAAGGTGGGAAGGAAGTCTTATTGAAAACAGTATCCATGGCTATGCCTGTCTATACAATGTCCTGCTATAAGCTGCCAAACAAACTTTGTAAAGAAGTGACCTCCATCTTTGCCAACTACTGGTGGGGAGAAGCTGAAGGAAGGAATAAGATGCACTAGTGCTCATGGGGGAAACTGACCAAAGAGAAAAAAGATGGAGGATTGGGCTTCAAGGACTTGCAGAATTTTAACAAAGCCTTGCTGGCTAAACAGGTTTGGAGGTTGATCTCTAAACCAAACCTCTTAGTCAGCAAGGTCTTGAGGGCAAAGTACTTCCATAGGGACTCAATCTTTAAGTGCAAAGTACCTAAGAATGCTTCTTGGATCTGGCAAAGCCTGATGAATGTTAGGGATTTTATGAAAAATGGAACAAGAAAGAAGATTGGTAATGGCAAGGCTACCAACATATAGGAGGATAACTGGATCCCTGGGAATAAGGATGGTAAAGTCACCTCTGGGAAACCTCAGCATAATAACATTAGAAGAGTAGATGAGCTGATTAGTGGTTACAGATGGAAAAAACCATTAGTGCTAAGGACTTTTAACCAGAAGGATGTAGAGGAAATCCTGCATATCCCTATTAGCATCTCAGGAAGGGAAGACAGCAATTACTGGTTACACAGTGAAAATGGCAACTACATTGTCAAATTAGGATATAAGGCACTATGCAGAGGGACAACTCAACAAGAGGGAAGAAGAGAAGATGAGGAAGAAACAAGTCTAGCCAAATCCTGCGGAAAGATCTGGAAGTTGATGTGGAAGCTGAATGTCAAGAGTAAGCTAAAACACTTCATCTAGAGGTGTATAAATGGAGTGTTACCAGTCAATGGTTTAGTATATAGAAGAACACATAATGGTGATCCAATCTGTGATGGATGTGGAGAGCAAGAAGAGTCTATTGAACATGTGTTCTTCCAATGTAGAAAAGCTCAAAAGGTGTGGAAAATGGCTCCAATACAATGGGATGGAATAGCTGAACAAACAGGGAACTTTCTAGCTTGGTGGAATGCTATTATGGAAGCTACAAGTAGGACAAATGGAAGGGAACATATAGAGCTCACAGTGAATATTCTCTGGCAAATCTGAAAAATTAGAAATGATTGGAAGTTCAATGCCAAACAAAGACACCCATGGAAAGCTATTCAAAAGGCTCAACAAGAATGGCAGGAACAGGTATCAGCCTAGAGAAAGGAGAAAACGAACACTGATGATGCTGGGAGAGCTAGAGAGGAAATAGAAGCAGAGGGAGAAGGAAGTGATGAAATTCAGATTAGAGTGACAACTCAAATGTGAAAAGAATCAAATAGAGTTGGGATGGGAATTATAGCAACTAACTGCAACAATCTGGTGGTGACAGCATGGGCACCTAATGGTAGAAGATTAGGAAACCAGTTGCAGACTACTGCGGAAGCTGTTAAAATGTCCATTATCAAGGCCAGACAACAGCATTGGCAGAAGATTAAAGTTCATATCCCTATCACTTAGTTGTTGAAGGAGATAACTGAAAGGATGACTAAGGAGATCAGAATGGCTACAATAATTGATGACATTAACAACCTGAGGTCCTTATTCCAGAAATGCTCCTTTTGTTTAGATAGGAGCCTAGGTTCTAGATGTAAATTGATTAGTGATTATGCTTTAGGGATCTTTCAAGATGAGATATGGATCAATCCTTAGTGTGTCTAATACTATGATATAGAATCACTTGAGCCTTTACTCATATAAATGTACATCTTTTGTTCATCAATACAAATTCTATCGTTGCTGAAAAAAAAATATGCCAAAAAGAGAGATGCAAAAGTCGTTGCTTTTTATTGGAGAAAAAGAATCTCCCTCTACTCTTATTCATGCTTTATATAGTTCTCTAAAACATATCCAAGTTCCTCTTGGAAAAGGAAATTAACAAAGATGGAAACTAAAAAAGGACTAATAGTTTCCAAATAGAAGCAGAACTCTTCACGTCTGGAAAAAGAACCTCGGGTAGGCCAGCAGTCCAAATGAGAGATAGAAACTTTCAATGCGTCAAAATCCCGAGTTTTCCGGACTTGAAGGTTGGATTGAGGCACGCTCATGTTGCACTAGTTAAGAGTTTTCGTAGGAAAATCTCCTCATTTAACATCATTTTACTCTTTTTTATTTCAATTCCTACAATCAATACCAATTGCCAAATATAAGTAGAATCAATCGAATAATACAATATTTGACCAAAATCACAAGAAAATATTAGCAATTTCATTAACCAATATGCACCCTATCACCACGTGTATTATTGGAGTGATTTTTTCTATAATATCTTTGTTTCCTCTCAAGAAAATGGCATCGCGAATTTTTTCGTTAAACATGATAGCATCATTAATGGGGACTGTTTGCTTTTTTATATTTGTTTTATTTGGCTGGCAGATATTCATTTCATTCATTAATGGGGAGTGTTTGCCTTTTTATATATGTTTTAATTGGCTAGTGGATATTCATTTCATTCATTAATGGGGACCGTTTGCTTTTTTATATTTGTTTTATTTGGCCGGTGGATATTTATTTCATTCATGAATGGGAACTATTTCTTGGAAAGCTTCATGTGGTCATGTAAACAATTGCTCAGGATTAGTTGAATAATCAAGGGAAGATCATTGACATGAACAATCAAAGAAAATGGAGTATTTTGATTAGTTTTGTTGTTTTAATTGGATTAAATTATGTGATTGCTCATTGCAATTTTTTTTCAACAGCAACTAAAAAATTTTTGAGTGTGTATTTATTGTAAATACTGATAAATACATGTGAACCATGTATTTAACGGTCTTTTTATTATCGTATTTATTCATTTAACGGTCTTAAGATGTGAAGGAATACTAGATCATGTATTTAAGGGTTTCAAAATCATGTATTTTCTAATTTCATGTATTTGTCCGCTTTTTCTTTAGCAAAATATGTTCTTAAAAATCTCTAACATAAGTTGTGTCACGTCCCCACCAATGTGCGGGCTTTTTCCCCTAATA
Source organism: Coffea eugenioides (assembly GCF_003713205.1). Classification (NCBI taxonomy): domain Eukaryota; kingdom Viridiplantae; phylum Streptophyta; class Magnoliopsida; order Gentianales; family Rubiaceae; genus Coffea; species Coffea eugenioides. The sequence continues at coordinate 41,862,076 of NC_040038.1, forward strand.
ATAATAAAAATGTAGTTACAAAAATTAAAAAACAAGTCGATTGACAAATGTATTTGTAACATAAAAAAATAATATTTTACAAATAGTTCTTTCCTTTTTTAGCTTTGACAATACTAATAGCAGGGGAGGAAGGTACGCGACTTGAGGGTTACTAGTTGGTTCCCTAACAAATAATACAAAGTATTTTTGCCTTCCACAAGGTCAACACAAAAAAGAAAAAAAAAGAAAAAAGCTCGGGCGAGTGTCAATACCAATTCTTACTTGATATTCCAACGGTTATAGCTAGAAGTGTGTTTGGTGTTTAAAAATTCAATCTTTGTTCCTCATGCTGTGTGTTTGGTGCATCTACTATGCTCTCCTAATCAACTTCATTAAAACAATCACAACTAAATATAGAAAAAGGATTCATCATAATTACAAAACTAAGAAGAAATATAATTTGCAACATAAAAATGTTGGAATTATACAACTTCTCTGCAGATTTATAGTACTAGAATAAATGAATGGGAGGGGTCAAATCCACACCCTTATATCCTAAATCCACACCCTAGCTATCAATATGACAATTAAGTCCCTCTCACTTAATGACCTTCACATATAATTTTTAATGTTTCAAATTATTATTTCATACAATGAAAACAATTTACCATAACACTATTCTTTCAATTATTTTCCTAATTTTTTAAAAATTCATTGCATGTTGTTTTTAATAATTTGTACTGCATTAAGATCTTTAAATAATAATAAATTCATGAAACTAATCAAGTTAGGGAATACAGTTAGAGATCATATGTACTTTTTTTTTTTTTTTTTTTTTTTTTTTTTTTTTACATAATCCTCAATTTTCTAATTGAAGGTATCCCTATTCTATCCAAACGGATTGCCCCACGAGCCAACCTTGGGAATTTACTGAAAGTATCGTAAACCTCAAAGCATCAGCAACTGTGTTAGCCTCCCGATAGCAGTGCGTGAATCTAGGTGGATCATCTAATAACTGCCAAATCTGGTTGACGTATCTTCGAATTTTCCACGGACACTGAGTACGACGTTGAATGATCCCAATTAAAACCAATGAATCTGATTGTACACATATGTTTCCAAAACCGTTATGTATACAGATCTGAAGACCAATAAGAAGGGCACAAGCCTCTGCACGGAGACATGTAGTTTCTCCCAGATATGCCGAGAAACCAATCATTGGTAATCCAGTGGAATCCCGGAGTATGCCCCCACCTCCACCTATTCCTGGATTACCCTTAGCACATCCATCAGTGTTAAGAGTATACCTCCCTGTCTCTTTGGTTTCCCAGCGGATACCTTGATATACAACCGTACCCCCAGGTGCCTTTGACCAATCATACAATTGACAAAAGGATTGTAGTCTTATCAATTGTTTAAAATGTATTCCTACCATGGATTGGATTTCTGAGAAGATGGCTTGGCGAATGGCCGATGATTGCATCTGGACACCCTCAAACATTGCTTTGTTCCTTGCCTTCCAAATCTGCCAGCAAATTACACTAGGAAGAATACGGCAAATAATCCTTCGCAACTCAGAATCCTGTGAATTCAACCACCAATCTACTATGCGTGCTCGTAGAAAAGATCCTGAGAATTTTATTCCACATAACCCTCCAAAATAATTCCAAAGGAATGACGCAATGTGTCCATTGGAGAATAAATGCTCAATAGACTCCTCGGAAGGCTCAGTACAGCAAAAGCACTTTGACGGCAAATGGAAACCAAATTTACGAAGCTTATCCGGTGTCGGTATTCTCCTCAGAAGTAGTCTCAACATGAAAAATGAAACTTTCAAAGGTATCAGAGAGTGCCAAATGGAAGCAAATACCATAGACGTGGGTCGGGTCTGCCTAATGTCCCCAAAAGCCGAATGTAGAGAGAAATTTCCAGTTGTTGTGGGCATCCAAAAGACTTCAGCTATACTTCCTTCTTCTGGGACCATTTGTTCTGAGATGGAATAAGCAATTTCCTTTGGCAATGTGTGGTATAGAAGATTCAAATCCCAATGGCCGTTGTTTACGAAGTTTCGGAACGTCAAATTTGGGATAACTGGAACCTTTAGAAACAATGCACCACTCCCCAACCAGTTATCGTACCAAAAATGACACGCCCCATATTTGGCCACCCATAATATTGAGAGTTCCACTTGCCGGCTCACATTGAGCATCCTTCGCCAAATTGCCGAATCCGTTGGCCTGAGTTCTACCTGACAAGGGTGCAAACATTTACAATACTTTGCTTTCATGAAGGTCGACCACAGTGATGATTCTGTTCGGAATTTCCACCATAACTTGGAGGAAAAGGATGTGTAGACGTCACATAATCTCCCAAATCCAATTCCCCCTTCCTCAACTGGATAGCACAATTGAGGCCAACGTATCCAATGAAGCTTCGATTCCTCGGGTGAGGATCCCCAGAGGAATGCCGAGCATGCCTTTTCTATAGTTTTAAACACCGAGCTGGGAATCACTGCAGCTGACATTAGGTGAACTGGAATTGATGATAATACATGCTTGATTAGAATAATTTTTCCTCCAAAGGAAAGTAACCTTGATTTCCAAGACAGAATCCTTGCTAGTATTGCGTGACAAACTTCTCCAAAATAAGATGATTTGCATCTTCCAATGTAGAGCGGAAACCCTAAATAGCGTACTGGAAATGACTTGCGGGCAAACCTAGAAATGCGATCAAGCAGCCGTCGTCTTGCCATTGATACAGATGGATGAACTAGATAACAGCTTTTTTGTACATTTATTAATTGGCCCGAACATCTTTGATAATCATCTAACACTTTCATGATAGCCTTCAGGGAAAATGAGGATCCATTTGCAAAAATAAGAACATCATCCGCAAATGCCAAGTGAGTAATAGACGGGCATCCATATGGAACTTTGAAACCCACAAATCTTGGTTGCATGACAAGATTATTCAGTGCTCTAGATAACACCTCTGCCCCTATAATAAATAATGCTGGTGATAATGGGTCACCCTGACGGAGTCCTCTCGAAGATTTGAAAAAACCATATAAGGATCCATTTATAATGACGGAAAACCAGACATTAGAAATCAGTCGCCAAACCATATCAATGAATCTCTCACCAAAACCGAACCTTCTCAGAACATTGATAATATGACCCCATGCCACTCTGTCATATGCCTTAGACATGTCTAGTTTCATAACCACATTACCACCTCTATTCTTTTTCGCCATACCCGATATCACCTCCTGTGCAAGTAGGAAGTTTTCGGTTATATTACGACCCTTCACAAATCCTGTCTGCTGGGGAGAAATAATTTTTGGCAATATTTCCGCCACTCTGTCTGCCAAGATCCTTGATAATAGCTTGTTGAAGAAGTTACATAGGCTGATGGGTCTAAATTGAGAAAAATCTTGAGGATTTGGCACCTTTGGAATTAGAACAATTGAAGTAGAGGTGATGAAACGAGGAAGTTCTGCTCCACAGAAAAAACTGAGTACCGCCTTGTAGACATCTTGGGCGATGACTGGCCATGCAAAAGTAAAAAATTTTCCCGTGAATCCATCTGGGCCAGCAGCACTTTCTTCATCCATTGCCTTCAGGACTCTAAAAACCTCTTCAATTGAAGGGATTTCTTCCAACTTCACATTATCCTCTCCCGAAATCATAGGTGGAATTAGGTGTAGCATATCTGCAGATGATCCCAAAGAATCCGAGAAAAGTTTAGAGAAATAGGTGGTTGCTTCACTTGCTATATCAGCTTCATTGTCCACCCAAACACCATTGGCTTTTTTGATACGATAAATCATAGCTTGAGCCCGTCTTTGTCTTACTATCGCATGAAAATACTTTGAATTGGTATCTCCCTGTCGAAGCCATTTCACCCTGGCCTTTTGCCTCCAAAATTGTTCTTCAATTGATAATGCATGTCTCAGCTCCGCCTGAGCCTTTTTGAGTTCAATCTGGCACTCCTCGGAATCATCTTGATCTACTACTTCTTCTGCCCGTTGCACCGCCATTTCCGCAGATCGCATATTATCGATCACGTTTCCAAAGTGTTCTTTGTTCCATGTCTGAATAGCTTTTCTTGTTGCTAATAATTTAGAACATAGAGCACGCATCGGAGATCCATTGACATCTTGATTCCAAGCCTGGCTTATCACCTCCAAGAGTTGTGGTTTAGTCGTCCACACATTCAAAAATCGAAATGGACGCGGCTTAGCATCTGATTGAGCAACAAATGAGAGCTTTAACGGTGAATGGTCAGATGGATGTCTAGCCAAGTGAAGGACAGAAATGTTATAAGAAAGATCCAGACATGCCCCGTTGACTAAGAACCTGTCTAACCTCTTTGAAATCCGAGCTCTACTTCGTCGATTGTTTGACCATGTAAAATTGGGTCCTGAGAAGCCTACATCAAATACTCCAGCCTCCTCCATGAAAGACAGAAATTCCACTCCTTCTGTTATAGCAAATGGACGACCTCCCCTTTTTTCATGAGGTGCCACAATAACATTAAAATCACCCCCAATACACCAAGGAAGAAAACTAGGCTTATCATATGTACTTCAAGGGTGTTATTACATAAATAATTTCATCATTTCAACATAATAGATATGCATCCTATAAAAGAAACTAAAAAAACCACCAAAAGAACATCGCATGATGCATAAATTTGGTATAATGTTTAATTAACAGCCAAAACCTCCAATGGGGTTACATATAAATGCCGAAATATTAGAAATTTTTACAAGGAACATGAATACTATGATAATTTTGATTGTTATATGCTAAAAAATAAAAAAAACAAATTAAAAATACACATTTAACATCTTATAAGGTGAAGGTTTTCAAAACCCATGAGACTTTTGTTGAAAACATCTAGAAGAAAAATTAATTGAAGAAATGGTTAAAAAAACAATGTTAAGCAAATTGTTTGCAAGTATAAAAGTTAAATTCAAAATCTTAGAAGAAAACCATTCATTGTAAAGGGTTTTAATGTCATATTAACCTTTAAGGTGTGGATATAGGATATGAGAGTGTGGATTTAGCCCCTTCTTGAATGAATTAGTTGTTGAATAAATTTAGTTATTAGGAGTAGTTCCACATTTCGTGACTTTTAACTAGTGTAACTATTTTGAATTATAAGTATCTTTTGTTGATATTTGTTAGCAGAAGATTGTGTTGGTTGGTTTCTTGTATGTTCTATGAATAGCGAACTCATAAATGAAGAATTTAGAATCTTTTCCAATCCTTCAAAACAATACTTTATAATAAGTCTTTTTTCTTCCAATATTAACTATTAGTAATGTTTCTTAATTTATACTCTAAATTCTAACAAAAATAAATAACAAATGATGGAAGCAACGATCTTCAAACCTATTACAATGCATGTGATTTCTATGCACTTCAACATGCTTCAATTGACCGTGGACTCTTGAGAGAAAGCGCCATGGTCATTTGGCAACAAAAGCTTCCCATTACTTTTTGTTTTTTTTCCTCTAAAACTATACAAGCTAAAGTAAAATTGAAGTTTTCTTGTGATCTTGTCCCATATGCTGTCTAATTTATTGACTTTTCCGTTTCTAATAATTGAGCATATGCAATTGCTTTTGTCATTTGTCCCAATGAATGTGTAATTGCTTTTGTCATCTTGGGTTTGGCTGGCTGACAGCAATAATACCTGTATGACGTAGTATTTTACACTATCTTTTTTTTTTTTTTTGGGTTGAGAACGGAGTAGAAAAAGCAAGACAAAGGAGGGAAATTGAAATAGGAGTTAAATCTCATGGACACACTCAATTTAAACAAAGGGACAAGTATCATTTTAAAGCATGGTGTAATACTAATTAAAAAAGTGTAATAAAAAAGCCAAAGCCCTTGTATCTCATAAATAACTTGCCTTTGTCATCTTGGGTTATGGTGACTTGCACAATTGCACAATCGGATTAACGTCCAATTGCTATTTTTTCTCAAAAAAATTTTACATTTTTTGTGAATACGTTTTCTTAATCATTTTTTTATCACACATATATCAAATCTTTATAATGTGTGTATGTGCGTGTGCGTGTTTTATAAAAACTCCAAAAAAGAGTAATCCAAACGAGTTCTAAGACTGTCAGCGCAACTACTAATACACGTTATAAATAACTCACCTAGTGCAAAATCTGGACCATAAAATTCTTGAGTAGTAGCCGCTTTCATCAATGTTCTGCTGAGATTTAGCTTGCGAGTCTGGGACGGAATCGAAGTTTGGACCACAAAATAGCCAATCAGTTTGGACTTTGCAGCCCATGTGGAAAACTGCATCGTCAAATTGCTATCATTGCCAGGAAGAGGAAGATCCATTTCATTTCTTCTTTCCCTTTCCTTGTACCAGATAATTTGCGCGGAAGAAGTACCTAAACCATTGTGGTCTCTTAGAAGAAATACTTTAAATTGTTGCTGGCGGTTCGCCTCATCAATTTGGAATCCAAATGTTTGAATAAGAAAAATTATTTGAATAATCAACAACTAAGACTAAAATACCACACAAGGAATTTTTAAGTAAAAATAAAATAACTTGGCTTCAAAAAGTAGAGTTTGGTCAAGATTCAATGCTTGAACTAGGTCCAATAGAGATAAGGAAGATCGATGCTTGACCATAGAAACAAAAACTTGAAACTTTTGGTATTTATTTATTTTTACTAATATTCCTATTTTTTTTGTTCAAGTCAATTTAGTAGCAATAAAATTATATCTATGGTTGAATTTTCTTTTGCCTGTATGTGGTTTCTTCTATCTGTCTTTTGATTTTCTATTGATATCGCGTTTCTTATTTACTATTATAAAGTTCTAATAATCATATCTATTGATCAAATTAGCATTTACTTAGTCATTATTTGAGAGTTATATATATATATATATATATAGGGCCATAAATTATTGGTCGAATCATGTTTTGACCATCAGATTATTTTTCGTCAGTAATTGGCCACTAAACAACTTAATCAGTAAACCTATGACCATTTAGTCGATAATTGCTCTTAATCTGTGAAATTAGCAGTACACATGGCAAAGTGCGGGGGCAATTTTGTCCAACAACTACGCAACTCTATTTCACAGATTAATTGCTAATTTCACAGATTAAAAGCACTTATCCACCTAATGGTCACGGGTTTACTAATTATGTTGTTTAGTGGCCAATTACTGATAAAAAATAATTTGATGGCCAAAATATGATCCTACCAATAATTTAGTGGCTGCTGAGGTTTTTTACCCATATATATATAATGTAAATGGGAGGGTTCAAATATAGGATCTTTCACTTGCACTCCATTCCCTCAAACATCCAATCCATCTTTCCCCCGTATTTGAGAGTTATATTAACTAATTGCACACTAAAATTAAAGTGATACTAATCCTGTATACTAATATAAGAAAACTAAGAGTTGGATTGCTATAAGATATTTTCACAAAGAGAAATTAAAGGAGATTGCTTATTTGATATTTAGAAGTTATATATGAAATACTAATTCTATAACGAGGTTAATTTTGTACTAATTTTATATCATATGCTAATATAAGGAAACTAAGGATTAAATTGATATATGACATGTTTTACAAAGAGAGATTAAACAAGATTTGTTAGTCGATTTTTGAAAGCGATCACAATGATAAACATGCTGAAGAGGATAAAGTGTAAATTTTTTATTTGAAAAAATTAAGGCTCCATGTACAGATTATAAAAAATTTTGGGAGACCTATATAGATTTTAGAAAACCATTTTTTTTTTTTAGAGGACGGCTGCCTGGCTGCCTCTGCCCACCTCCCCCAAATCCGCCCTGGTCAAAATTGAGGTGGCGCATTTACAGATTGTTCCGATCCTCCTTTTTGGTCAACTAACAACCGCTCAGCACGGTACATGGACACATTTTGGTCCCCGTCCCCATCCACAAAGGCTGATCTCCATGCACCAGATTTGAAATTGAAGTTGCCCCAGTAGTACTAGGGCCATGCCATGCAATGCATGAGTCTTCTTCTTCTATAAATACTCGTCCCTTGGGAAATAGCAACGTACCAGCTAATTCCTAGCAAGTATACAAACCTAATTAACTTCAGCTACTTACTTACCCTCTAGCTAGCAAATTGAAAACATGGCTTCCTACAATATTATTCACCTTGTCATTTGCCTGACATTCTTGTCACTTCTGCAGCTACCAATGCCTTCACACTGTGCCGATCCTGGTCCATTGCAGGATTTCTGTGTTGCGGATTTGAGCTCCCCATTGCTTGTCAATGGCTTTCCGTGCAGAAAGCCGGAGACTGTAACTTCCAACGACTTCTTCTTTGATGGGCTGCAGAAAAGGGGAAGGGTGTTCAATCCCCTTAATGTGAACCTCACTGAAGTAGACGTCTTCGCATTTCCAGCGCTGAACACTTTGGGGGTGTCCATGAACCGAGTTGAATTTCTTCCCGAAGGAGAAAACCCACCCCACACCCACCCTCGTGCTAGCGAGTTGTCCCTGGTCACGGAGGGGAAACTGTTTGTGGGTTGGGTATCAACTCAATATATTCTGTACTGGAAAGTTCTGACCGCAGGAGAAGTGTTCGTGATTCCTCCAGGGTTAGTGCACTTTCAGCGTAATGTCGGGGAGGGGAACGCAGTATTTTATGCTTTCTTTAACAGTCAGAATCCAGGGATTTCGAAGATAGCCCCCACACTCTTTCATTCCACGCCTTTGATTCCAGATCAAGTGCTTACAACAGCATTCAATGTGAATCAAACTATCATCGACCTCATCAAGTCCGGGGCCTCTGTGCTGCTTCCATAAGCTCCAAATAATTAATTGTCGTTGGTTCTTATCATCTACCATAGAATCAGAATATTGAATAGCAGCAAGAATGGTACTCTGATCATTCACCCTACAGTCCGGTCTTTGCAATGTATAATCCATTTGCAGATGGATAAAATAAAACATCTCAGAAGTCAGTTGTTTGAAGTCATGAAATGATCCCTACTCTTAGAGTCTTTTTTTTTTTTTCTTTGAAAGTCATGAAATAATCCCTACTCTTAGAGAGTCTCACCACGTGAAAAATGTGGATGTATTTATAGTGAAGTTTGTATTTTTTTTTCCTCAAAGATGGAATGAGTGTGCTTTACATCAAATGAACAAGTGTTACTTTTAATCTTCTTTGCATGAGATCTTAACAATTTATTGCTATATATATTAGTGCAAAAAAAATCTGGATAGCTCTCAAACTATTAAGTTTGTTTGACTTTTACCCTCCAAGTATTAAGTGTATGCTTTTGCCTCTCGAATTTATAAAGGGTAATTCTCCACCTTTTTAACTAGAGATAATTTGAAAGACTTCCCGTGAGGTGCATGTTAATGTAACTTGGCACTATAAAGTTCTAAAAATATTACTAACCTCCACTTAATACCATTTGTAACAATCTCATCCTTATATCATTAAAATATTGTAACAATAAACATTTAATGAGAGAGATATATTTTTCTTCCAATTCTACGTACCCTTTTGTATTGTCTTATATTGAATTTTCTACCAATTTGATTATAATATAAGATTTACATGTTTTGCCTAAAAATTTTCTCTTGCATAATATTTGCCTAAAAATTGTTAAAATAGTGAAGATAATGTTGTCAATACATATGCTCTGATAGCAATGGTCTCATCTCACCGATATGAAAGTTAAGTGATATTTCTAGAATTCCAAAGATGTCAAGTGATAGTACCATAAACTTCAACGGAGGTTTCTAAAATTATCTCTAATCAAAAGGGTAGAGAATACACCTTTTTACAAGTTTGCGGGGTAAAAGTATGTACTTAATAATTCAAGAGTGAAAAATCGACCAGTTATGTTGTTTGGGGGCCATTCTAATTTTTTGCCCTATAAATTATGTATTAGTGTCCCTTTATCTAAATTGTACTAATAAATTAAGGTACTAATCCATCGTGTTTTTATAGTCGGTAAATTACCTTCGGAGTTCCAAAATTGGTACCATTGATAACTTCCTCTTATCTATTTCAAATCTCAAATTGGTTTCTCAATAATATAAAGCGTCAAACTTTGATTCTTAAGTTAATTTTTACATTAAATAGGTCAAAATTTGCCATTGGATCCATCAATTTTAACTGTAGAAATAGATTTAAAGGATCAAAATTTAACACATTTTATTGTTAAGGATCAATTTAAAATTTGAAATAGATGAGGGATCACTCAAAGGTTGATGATTGTACCTAAATTTGACGCTTTTTCAAGTTCCAACATAGCAAGAGTGAACATGGTATCGTCTTGGCATAGCTCTCAAAAATACATCTACCTCAGTTATATATCCTGTATACTATATGGCTCCTGGTTTTTTGAATTATTGGAGCTGGCAGTTGGCCAATAGTATGTGACCAGTAGACGATCTTGTTAGTCAAAACGTAAATCTGCAAGGGACGAAAACATGGTACATGTATCAAATCACGAAGAAAATTTTAGATGTAGTGCGGCCGCCGGGGCAACCATTTTTAAGATTTTGACAGGAAATCTGCGATAATGAGGTTTTGATTGTGATAGAACGATGGATATAGTGCTAGTGGAATTGGAATCATTCTAATTAAGACGATACAAGTAAAATTTTCATTTAATTTTGAGGTGTGACGTCCATATTTACCATGTCCTTTTTTATGTAGTAATTATATAACAATAGCTAGGACGAAAAAACTCTGCAAGTGCAAAGTGCAAAACCATATGGAGAAGTATCACAATTTCAAATGAGATAAAAGAAACACTCTATGAATCCCATGGCAAAATATATTTGATTCATTTAACATTCTATGAATCTATACAACTTTTATCGGATCGTCAATAGGTTATTTCTTGGTAGCAATTGTTACTACTGTATAGTTAATAGTTATGAGTATTGACACAGGATGGTGTCATTTAATTGTACCTGATTTTTTACTTGAGTTGGTTGTTTGCTTGCCTAAGTCATTTCTCTTTTCATATAGTGTTTCAAATGCTTCCTTGAGCGGTTATACACCTGACCTTTTCTATAATAACTACTAAAACCTTTGCTGCCTCTCCAGAAAAAGGCATCGTGAATTTTATACCCTTTCAGTGCCAAAGGGTAAAAATCTCATTTTAAATTTGTCCTTCAGTTGGAGGGAAAACCATCATGTGATGTAATATATTGCACAAGTTGTCTAATACGAATTATATATCTGGCATGATATTCTAGTACTTCATGCATATTTTTACTTTTTTTTTTTATTTTAGTCCCATATATATATTTCTTGTTTTTGTATAAAAAGTGGATAAGCATGCAGTTCTGAATGTTAGATATTCATTTTTTTCGTACTTGCTTTATCTCTTCTTTGTGTTATTTTGTAATCATATGGCTTGTATTCTTCAACTTACAAAGTGTCAATGTCGTTGGTTGGATATTCCCATATTCCTCTTCTTTAGTTGTCGAGTTTTTCTTTTTTTTTTTGGCTTATTATTTTTTCCTTTGCCTCTTTCATGGTTCATAACTGTTCTTTCTTTTCCTCCTTCATGGTTCAATTCTGCGGCCAATTTTGATTGGACAGTTTAATGATAATTGGATGGATGCATGGGAAAATTTTCGAGTGTATTTTAGTGTCGTTTTACAGTTTTGGAGGAATATAGTTTCATCTTTACTTGGTAAAGTAGTAGCACAAGTGAGTCAACTATTAACAGTTTATCCTTAAAATTATCACCGATTCCCTGAATTGTAATATTTTTGCACAAGAAATTGTTTTTTTCTTTTGTTTTGCCCAAAACGTAGCACTTAGCCAACTTCTTATTTGGTACACAAACCCTAGAACAGAGCAACAAAGATATAAATTGATTGAAATTTTTAATAAAAACAAACAGAGAGAAATTATTTAAACATTGAAAGTTGCCCTGATTAAAGTTTAACAGGGATACAAACAAAAGCATTTAAAAAGATAACACATTGAATATTGAATGCCTTCTTTCTTGCAGTCAACCACGCAACTTGAACTGGAAAAGCAAGGGCCTTTTTTATAGGCTGATGGTTTGAAGCACAAATCGGCCTCAACTTCAACAATGATATCACCTATGAGTGCCAAACAACCAAAATGTGAATTAAAATATATGTATATACACGTTCGAGCAAGGGAGAAATGGACCAAGCTAGTGTCCATTTGAAAATAGAGAATATTCATCCTTCCATTGTGTCTTCAATATACAATTGAAATGGATCCTTTTGCACATCCAAATATGTAACGTCAAAAGTGGATGTACCAGTAAGGGTCCACTTTTGCACATCCACTTTTGACGTTACATATTTGTAGCAAATATTAAAGAATGGTTAGTTGATAAAAAATGAAATCCAGCTTGGTATGCTTATTTCTTGCAAAACAGGGGGAAAAAATTTCGTAGAATCAGATACTCACTGGAAAAGAAAAGAAGGAGCAAGACAATGGCGCCAATGAATTTCGTCATATCCATTTTCAACTTCAGTTGCTTTCTGCTTCTTATTTGCCGTTCAACTTTGTTTGTTTGTTTGGTGCAAATGGGCTCTTCTTATAAATTCAGATTGGCAGAGGCGGAGGAATCATTGAAGCATTAACTATTGATGCTAATATTTTATATGCGTTTTTTTCTATGTAGAAAATATGCCACCATCTTTTAATCTGTCGATTTATCCTAGACGGGGATGATTTCTCCAATGGTAGACATGCTTCAGTCGGAGCCTTTGCATTGGTAGAGTTAATCATAACAATGGATATGATTCGGTATCACGCACAAATACAATTAAAATCATTAGTTTAATGATAATATGATAACGTTAAATGACTCTTTTTGGTCTAATTTCATGCAACAAAAATTCTTGAAAGGTTATCATCCAATTCAAGTTCAAAAGACTGTTGGTACGGCCGTTTGGAATTGAAGAGGTTGTTGAACATTCAGCAGGCCGCTGAACCTTTGATTCGCTGGCAGCTTTGGTGGTGGTTTTGTTGATTTTTGATACGACAAATGGTTATGTGATGAGCCTTTAAATTTTGTATGTCCAGATAAATGTGCAGTTCATTTCCAAGTTGCTGAATTTATTGATAATCTATTTCACTTGTATTAGTTATCTGAAGTGTCATTTTAATTTTTGATCGATTGGTCAGTATTGCCTTCGAAAGATTTTTTGGGCATTTGAAAATAATGACATGGTAAAGAGTTGATGCGAAATATGGGTTGCTTGTGGGCCATGTTTCGGGCTGCAAGAAATTGAGTAGTTTAGTAGTAGTTTAGTAGTTTATTTGCCAGATTTCTAGTTAATTTGGTAGGAATAAGTTCAGTCCAAGATCTCATGTTGAGTTGGATCCGATTTAGAGTCGTCTCTAGACTCGCTATTACTTGAGCTAGTTATTAGCTTTTATTGGGTTATGTTCGGCCAGCTTAATGCCTTCATTGAGCCGATTATAAGCTATCCATTAGTTAGCCTTAATTGTGATTAGTGAGTCATTAGTTTAGTTGTCAAGTCGAATAAGGAAACTTGCATTGTTTCCAACTTAGATTAGTGATAAGTGACTAATTTACGTAATAATTGTATGATATTTTATATTATTTTTAGTCACTTTAGTTATATTATTGGTAGAATATGAATCATTTTGGCTATAATTGGTGAAAAATGCTTTTAAGTGATTAAATGAGGTTTTTATCACTTTTTACTTGGATTTTGTGTATTTTGACAGTTTTGACACATTTTCGTATTTCGGCTATAACTTGAGCTACAATGATCGGATTAAGATGATTCTTGAACCAATTTGAAGATAAGAGATAGATCTACAACTTTGGTGAAGACATCTAAATCCAGTTTGAAGGTTTTCCAGGTCAAAATGCCGAATTACAATAGCAAATTTCTACTGGTCGAAGCTGGAACAGGGCAATGAGCAGGCAAGGGTATTTCAGTCATATCTCAGCCTACACAGATCCAAATGAGGTGATTCTTGATGCATTAGAAAGATAACTCAAAAGGCTACAACTTTCGTGTTTTCGACATGAGCTGGTTCAGCCTCTAACATCAAGAAAAGATTGGTTGAAGTTGGGCCAAAAACAGAGCAAGTGATCCACACTCGGATCCACTATTCATCCGAACCCTCGGTTGTTTCTGGGTTAGTGGATCCGAGCTCGGATCCATACGGATCCGAGGTACTGTAGCAGCTCGGATCACTGGTCAGAAAAGGCTGCTCTGTACGCGTAAAAAATCAATTTCACCTCCACCAACTCACATTGGATGCTAGACATGTGAGAAACATTCCCAGCTGTAAAAGGGAGATGTAATCCTCATTTCTTGACCACCTTTCATCATTAAATAGCCAAATGCATTGCAAAAATAGGAGATTGGAGAGATTGGGGAGTTCATAGCAAGAAAAAGAGAGAGACATACGGGAGAAGCTTGAAGTTGCAGAAATGTAGCTCTTTCATCTCCCTAGTGTTAGTTTAGCTTAGTATAGAGTAGTGTAGCTTTTCCATTCTTGTTTATTATCTAGATTAGGATGAAGATGGAGGATGAAGAAGACAAGGAAGAAAGCTCATGTGACAAGGGTTGTATTCCTTCCAAACTCTTTATCTTTTGTATTTGATTCCAAATTTAGTTAATATACAAGTTCTGGATTTTGTGTTCAATATGTGTTTCTAAAGTTTATACCTTGGGTTTGGTTGAACTTTCTATAATTGTTAGTGTTTATTATTTGGTTATTTGACTGCTATGATTTGAGCAAGTTATTTAGCACTTTAGCTCTTGAAATCATGATTAATCTGGTACCATTAATTGTGATTATCTAAGGTGTTGTTTCTGCAATGAAAATTGAGATTTAACACTAGTTCAAGAAGTGCTAAACATAGGGAGTACACTCACGAAAGTAGAGGTGCACTTATGTGGTTTTTAGTGATTCATTTCATGTAATTTCATTGAAGAAATGAACTTGTAGCTAATTTCATAACCATGAAAATAGGTATGGATTAGTTATGAGTATAATTGATTCACTACGAAAGTAGGATTCAAATGCATAAGGAAATTACACCATAATTAGCCTAGATGTAGTATTCAATGATCCAAATATAGCACTTGCATGAGTAGTTAGGGATACCACAACCCAAGGAGCTTTCATTTGTTATTTTGTATAATTTCAATAGGTTTAATTTGTTATAATTCATTGATAGTCTAAATAATAGAGAAGCTTTAGTAGTACCGGTAATTGCAATCTTCCTTGTGGGATCGACCCTTAATACCCTATACTCGCTCACGATTCGTATACTTGCGATAAATCGCGTGTGGGGTATTTAGGAGTTTATAAATGTAAAACTTGATTAGAATGAGGCAAAATTGATATGTATACCCTGCGCACGTCAATTAGGTTTGCTTCTTTGTAAGGCTATAAATAACCAAACTTATGATATTTTTGGTAATTAGACAATTATGAATAAAATTTGAGAGTTTTCTCTTTCTTGTTCCTTAGGAACATCCCTTGATACAAAGTGAGTCGTGCCTCCTTTGTTCAAGTTTTGGCTTATCAATTCAAGACCACATTGAATTGTGGCGCCGTTCTACCAAAATGTCTTGGTTCGCTGTCTTGTTGAGTTGTGGGTCGCGATTAAATTCAAAGTTCATAACTTTGTGGGTACCTGGTCAAGATAAATCTTTCCACTACCTGTGCAATTTGTTTCTTCGAGAGCAGGAGTTTGGAGAATTGAGTTCGTATCAGTTGGTATTAGAGTTTCGGCTCTTGATCCAGGTCACTTAACCAAGTCTCGTGGAGCTGCATCTCGTTCATATCATCAAGAATTCTTGGAGTATGAACCTTCCAAGAGGAGGGGTTTTGATCACTCTAGTTCCCAAACTTCTTCAAGAATGTCGCATTCACAACATGAGTTTCATTCACTTCAGGAGGAAATGGATCATTTCCGTGCTTTGTGTGTATATGAAAGATATAAGCGTACTTGTGATGAATATGAGGAGGAGCAAAGGAGTTTGCGTAAAGCATCCAAGCCGAGATCTTCATCAAGCAAATGAGCTTCATCTAAGGAGTGTTATAACAATCGAGATATAGAGTATAAGAATTCTCGAATTGAGTCAAAGCCTCATGAATCAAAGGATGATTTCCGAAGTCAGACTAAAGAATTGGGAGGAATAATGAAGTTTTAAAGGGAGTTCTTGCACTTGAATCTTGTCCTATGCCTTCTTACCATTTCGCAACAAGTGTTCTAAGTGATGATCAATCTAATGAACTTGATCATGTTCAAAGTGTTCTTCATTTTGTTAGTTGCATTATGGAGGATCCAAGAAGATGCGACTTTGCTACCAATGAACCATACATTTTACCTTGCATCATGGAACCAAAACTACATGCATTATCTTCAAGGAGTTGTTGGAGTAAAGCCATAAGTTTTTCATGACTGATCGTGAGCATTTTCAAGTTGTCCAAGAGACATGTGCATCGAATTATAATAATCATGACGTATGCAAGTATCATCCAATCTTAGGGAGCCAATATGTGGAGATTTGGGGTTTCATACTGCCAACTCTTGCTGGTGTCATTCATTTCCATCTATGATTTGAGGACAAATCTTTTCCAAGAGGAAGGGAATGATGCGAAATATGGGTTGCTTATGGGCCATGTTTCGGGCTGCAAGAGATTGAGTAGTTTAGTAGTTTATTTTTCAGATTTCTAGTTAATTTGGTAGGAATAAGTTCGGTCCAAGATCTCATGTTGAGTTGGATCCGATTTAGAGTCGTCTCTAGACTCGCTATTACTTGAGCTAGTTATTAGCTTTTATTAGGTTATGTTCGGCCAATTTAATGCCTTCATTGGGCCAATTATAAGCTATCCATTAGTTAGCCTTAGTTGTGATTAGTGAGTCATTAGTTTAGTTGTCAAGTCGAATAAGGAAACTTGCATTGTTTTCAACTTAGATTAGGTTGCTTCTTTGTAAGGCTATAAATAGCCAAACTTATGATATTTTCGGTAGTTAGATAATTATGAATAAAATTTGAGAGTTTTTTCTCTTTCTTGTTCCTTGGGAACGTCCCTTGATACAAAGCGAGTCGTGTCTCCTTTGTTCAAGTTTTGACTTATCAATTCAAGACCACGTTGAATTGTGGCACCGTTCTACCAAAAAGTCTTGGTTCGCTGTCTTGTTGAATTGTGGGTCGCGATTAAATTCAAGGTTTATAACTTCGCGGGTTAGAGGGGTCGAGGTTTTTCCATCTTTTGTATCCATAACTTGGTTAAGATATATCTTTCCGCTGGCTATGCAATTTGTTTCTTCGAGAACGGGAGTTTGGAGAATCGAATTCGCATCAAGAGTATTTGTCGAAAGATTGGAACTACCGAACTAATTACTTGAACATTTTGTATCTCAAGTGTCCAAGTTAGAGTTCCTTGTTCTAAAATTGTGAATTTGTGTAATTTTTTGTTTGGCATACTATTCAAGGATAGTTATTGGATTGAATCACAATTCAGATGCCATTCCTTTTTGAGATAGTTGAACCCAATATCTATTTTTTCCAATTAATGATTAAGATATAAAAAAGGAGTGGGGGGTTTACACGGGTGAAAAGCAAGTCGATTTCTTGATATATATTTATGGTGGTTGCTGCTTTGCTGTGTAAAAAGAACTAAGGTGGCGGCCTTCAGAAGTGACTTTTGTACTCCAACTATCATGAAGGTAAGGGTTTTTCTGATTTTACAGCTACCTTTTTAATAGGATTAGATGCAAAATGCACCCTCGAACTTTGCTTGGTTAGCGACTTGCCCCCTGAACTATCAATTGCAGAGATTTGCGCCTTGTACTACTGATTTCATTGCAGATTGCTTAAAATAAGATGGTGTAATAAAATTATCCTAATTAAATGACCAACTATCTAAGTGCAGAAAACATGACAAATAACTTCTTAAGTGCAGAAAAGTCAGGGACATTTGGAAACTAGCTCCTGTCCAATGGGATGGAATTGAAAACATGACAGATAACTTCAAAAATTGGTGGACAGCAGTGACTGAAGCAAGACATAGGATACAGGGGGAAGATCATATTGGCCCCACGGCTTATATCCTGTGGCAAATCTGGAAAAGTAGGAATGAGAAGGAGTTCAACAGCAAATGCTTGGATCCAGCTAGAACAGTAAACAAAGCTTATACTGCATGGTGGGAATTCGAAAATGCAGCAGGGAAAGCTAGGAAGTGGAGCATAGGGAAAACAACAGCACCCCAGCAACACAGTGATCAGGATGCAATACAAAAAGAGCAACCTACAACAACAGGAACAAGCCTGGGAATAGCTGTGCAATGGAACAAAGCAGATAAAGCAGTTGGATATGGCATTGTAGCGAGAGATGGAAGACAACAGGACCTAATGGGATGGGCTTTGAGAGAGAGAGCAAGTGACAATCACTTTCAACAACTAGCTGAAGGAGTCAAACTTGCTCTAATTAAGGCAGCAGAGCAAGGATGGAGACTCATCAACATTGGTGTTCCTAACAAGAACCTGCTATAGCAAATTCAATGGGAAAAACCAATGGATGCATGGACAACAACAGTGATAAAAGACATCCAAGAGCAGAGTACTTTGTTTTACAAATACTCCTTTTACCTAGAAATAGTTAATTGTAATGATCTTAGCGTTCGCTTTAGTGCTCAAGCATTGAACAGTTATCAAGATGTAGAATGGGTTAATCTTAATCTGTTGTGCTAATGGCACAATGTATGTATCGAGCCTTTGCTCATTTGTAAATATTTTGGCTCAAGCAATATAATTCTACCGTTTCATCAAAAATCTAAATTGTCTACATCCCTCTTCCTTCTCTCTCCTCTAAACTTAGTAGAAACTCTCCTCCTTCTCCTCCATTAAACTAAACCACCAAGGTATTATCCATCCCACCCCTCACATCAAACTCTCTAACATGGATTGCTCTTCACCTTTTCCACTCAAATCTACCTCTCCGAGTCCTTAACTTCACAAACCTATCATCACCCCTCTCTCTTGAGTGCCTTATCTTTGAATCTTCATCGTTTCTCAACTTCCAAAATCACAACCCATTTCAAATTTACCAACCCTCATTGCTACTAGCCAACCTCCCGGCACTTTTTTATTCATGAGGCACAAATTCCATCATTTCCTATCCTTGTAATTTCTATATTTGTCTATGCTTTGGGTGTTTTTATTTTTGCTTGTTGCATTTGATTCAGTGTGTGATTGGTACTGCATATGATAAGATTGTGTAATAGGTTTTGCTATTTGAAGATTTGGTGTGGATTTATGAGGTGTATCTTCAATTTGCATGGATTACAGATGGGTTTTTAGCCTTGGTTATTCTAACGTCCTTAAGAACTAGAATTTCATGTATATATACGAACGTGTATTCAAAATTTGTGCAAGTTAATGGCTGTATCTTGGATAATCTAATTAACTTCTGCAATTTGAATATAGATGAGCACTTTCTTGTGACGCAGTACTACTTTTTGGGCCGTAGAGAATAGTAGTGATCTGTTCAGTACCAGTAGTATAACCTTGAACGTTAATTAGTAGAGAAAGGGATGGAGCCTTAAATTAATTAAGTTTCTTACATATGATCTACATCAGAGGGATGGACCCTTACTGATACATATATCCACTTTTGCAGTTACATATTTGGAGAAAATATTCAAGAATGATTAGTTGATCAAAAGTGAAATCCAACTTGGTATACTTACTGGAAAAGAAAAGAAAGAGCAAGAAAATGCACCCCAGTGAATTTCCTGATATCCATCCTCAACTTTAGTTGCTTTCGCCTCCTTATTTGCCGTTCAAGTTTAACTTTGTTTGTTTGTTTGGTGCAAACGGGTTCCTCTTCTTATGGATATGGATTAGCAAAGGCAATCATTGAAGCATTAATTATTGGTAGTAATATTTGATATGCCTGTTTGATATTTCCTTAGTATGTGTTTTTTTTTTTCCATTTTTCTGCCGGTTTTGGGCACTCTCTTTTTTCAGATACATGTTGCTTATTGTTCTGTGCTTGACTACTTCTTTTTGAGTTTTATATGCTCTTGTTATCGTTTTCCCATTGTTGCCCTTTACAGCATTCCTTCCTGCCCCTGGTTTTGTGGTAAAAAATTGTGTTCATTAAATTGTGTGTTAGAACTTAGAACTAAGAGAAATTACAATTCGGAGTTTGCATTTGTTTTTTGAATCAAATTTGCGGCTCAAAATTTTTTTATTAGGTACTTCTTAACTGTTACTATTTTTGTACATCAATTCACTGTCTAATTTGGTTCTTTGATGTTATTAAATTTTTTGGAAATTTCTATCACCCCTTTAGGTATCATACGGATGATTGTAATTCGATAAACTATTCTTATATCATTCAATATATAGTTTCTTTTTTGGCCCAACAAAGATCAATTCAATGTATAGTTTAAATTCCTAAAATCTTCTAAGGGTTGGTTTCACTTTTTACAAATTCAATGATGAATTGATACTTATCAATATGATACTGAAAAGGTACTAATTCAAGTATCATTGAGACTCCAGCTTTTTTTCGCAGGTGTGCCAGATTAAACCACCTGTCGCATCCTTGATGCATTCTTGAATTAACAAAATATAAGTGGCAATCTAAGAATAGATAATGCTTTACGTAATATATGAAAAAATACTTCTTTGTCAACAATAAGAATTCAGAGGAAACTTTCACGGTACTAAAGGAAAACTTATTCTTGAAAAATTAATCAAAATTCCCTCTAAAACCAAAGTGATAGATTTATTTGGAAATTGGAAGTTGCCCTTATTCAGGATTAACAAGGCTTTAAGCAAACACATTTGCCAAGAAAATGAGTACATTTTCCATCAGGAATATTTTCTTCTGCACAGGCACGACGGCAGCTTGATCTACGGATGCAAGGGCCTATGAAGTGGGCTGCTGGTTTGGGGCAAACCTTGGCTTCAACTTCAACGATGGCATCATCTGTGATGGAAAAACGAACGAAATTGAATTAAACACTTTGCATATTAAACAAACAAAAAAAATTGTGAATTTGCATCCCAAAGTTTCATGCACGGGAGAAATGGACCAGGATGGTGTTAATTCAAAAGATAGAAATGTCCTCTTCAAGATGCAATGCATTTTACATTTATATGGATGTTGTACAGATGCACCTAAGTTGATTGAATCTGCTATTTTCTTTGAAACAAAATAACTTTGTCGTGAATTGAACCCTATGCCCCATCCAAATATTGAGTACAAAACAAATACAAACTATTTAACCACTGAGGTTGGTCCAATGATCAAGGAAGAGCTCTTAGGGATCTATCCGTTGTTAGGTTTAGAGTGTAGTTGGGGATAGGAAGGGTATGGAACGGCGTGGAAGGGTAAAGAAGAAGAAGAAGAAGAATATAAACTATTCTGAAATTAGACTGAGTTTCATGCATATTCATCTGCATACAAAAAGATGGAACCGTTGGTCATTCAAATTAACTTTTGAACTTATAGACGTTCAAATAAAAATAAAGTGCCAGACAAATGGGGAAAAACTATTCGTGAATGATTAGTTGATGCAAAATGAACTTTAACTTGGTACGCCCATTATAAATCCAGAACACGGAAGAATTGCTGGAATCAGATACTTACTGGAGAAGAAAAGAAAGATCAAGAAAAAGACACCAATAAATTTCCTCATGTCCATCCTAAGCTTCAGTTGTTTTTCTTCTTATCTTCCTTTCTAGTTCAACCTTGTCAGAAAAATTTGTTTTGGTGCAGATGATCGAGCCCTTATATAACATATAGATTGGCAAAGATAATCATCATGGAAAGATTAGATATTGGTGGTAAAATTTGGTATGCGTATATATTTATATCAAAATACCTCATTTTCCTTTTATTTGGGGTAACTTAATCGATTTATCCTTGAATTTCTCTAGATGAACGGACATCCGATAAAATTGAAACGATACAGATAAGATTAACATGACCCTTGTACAAGAATAATACGTACAAATCGAGAAATGGATGTCTCCAGATGTGCACTCGTTAGTGGCAGATGAACACAAATGTGTTTTCTGTTCTATAACTTTTCTAAATATTAAATAAATTTATTGTCTTCATTTTTTTTTATGTTAATCAATAACATAGTATCCAAATATTAAAGACACAAATCAGTTGAATATCATATGAAAGACTTTATGGATGGATAACTATTACGCGTGAAACTGTTGCTGAAGGATGTCAGCTTATTCACTTTCTCTGTCTCGTATAAAAGGGTCCCTAATATTGGCAACTTGGCATAATTATTTTTCCACAAAAGAACGAAAGAATTGGCATGATTTTGGTAATTAAGCATATGATATGCCTTAAAAGTTGCTTTTTCTTTTCAAATTTGTTGTCATTGTTAATTGCCTAATCCCTTGGTTAACGCTAGTTGCTCCTAATGACAAGATTTTATTCATGAATATATTATTTCCTACTTTCCTTTTTTTTTTGTTTTCTTTTTTTGTTTTCCCTTTGTGTTATTTTGCCGTTTAACATCAATACATGTGCTGTTTATTTTGGTATCCGGCTAAAATCCTTCCAAAATAAAGTAACCGGAAGTATTTCTCCCTTACATTTATACACTTTTCTTAAGTAAATTTACTTTTTAAAAAATTTAAAACTTGAACAACATCTTAACGAGTGCTCAGTGTTAGACAAACTTTTTGTCTCTAATGACATGCGATTATTTTTGCATAAACACTTTAACAAGTGGATATACGAAGTTGTCCAGTACAAATTTTGAAATGCTAATGTTGACATCCCAATTATTTTGCCTCCATTACCCTTGTTGTTAGTTTAATTCGACGTCTTCTTTTTCCTTTTATGTTTTTGGAAAACAAGAAAAAAATAACTCAAAAAGGTTTCCCGGGGTTCCGTTCTTCTGCCTTCTTCTACACGAAAATGTTTTATATTTTGATGTTATGAAGACGTTGCCATTAGCTTGGAGCCTTAATTACTCATCATTTGGTTTTGGAGGAGAACAAATGATTGGAACCTGAAAGCAGTCGCACATTTTTGTAGCTGTTATATGGTGAATGACATCAAATTCCAGTTTGGTTTTGGACTAATTACACCTTATTTCATCAATTATGACTTTGCACCTTCAACTTTTATTTAGATACTTTGCGCCATAAATTTGTTGAATTGTCCTATATCTGCCCAAAAGCTGATATTCTCATTAATTACAAGCACATAAGTGATCAATATTTGGGCACATTGCCTGTATACTTGTCATTAATTTTGTGCAAGATTGTGGTAATTTCCGATGATTTAGTAACCTTAGGGTATAAATTGTCTAAAGAAAAAACAATGAGTAATAATTAATAACTTTAGAGCGTGAGAAGTTCAAACTTCAAAGCGAAATAACAAATGCAGCGAGCGAAATCGTTAAAAAATTGTTGAAGCCAAAGAGCAGTTAGGGAGCTTTTTTCAATTTGTAGAATCAAAGCTAGGATAGCTCTGAAGAAATATATTAGTGCATGCACGAGCCCAATTCCAATTGTGCGTCTATATATATGAGATATACACACACATTAACCACTTTTGAAGTATTAATCGAACTCTTTACATTCCAACAGTGATGTAGATTTGGGTAAAATCCTGTGTTAATGATCGTGATTTAGACAGATAATAGGTGTCAAGTAGCATAACTTTTGCTTAGAATGTACACAATTCGTTCTTTATAACAATAAGGGTAAAATACAAATATTCACCTTATGGTTTGGCATATGTACACTTCGGTTCCTTTTAATTTGAAAATCTACAATTTAACCTCTTGTAGTCGTAATCAAAGTACAACTATTAGATTTTTCATTAGATTTAACGGTCAAACTTGAATAGTCAAACTCTTCATATAAAATTATTATGAAATTACAAAATCATCCATCAATCTATGGTTAATATAATGTTCTAAGTAAAAATTTCTGGGCAAACTATACTTATAGAAAATTTTGAGGCAAAAATGAAATTTAAATAAAAATTATATTTACTTGGTTTCATAAAAAGGGCAAGAATGAATCACAAAAGCAAGTATAAGCTTGGGTTAAATGCGCTAAACCCTTAGTTACGTTTACCCTGAACTTACGTTTAAAAGTAAGTATAAGCTTGGGTTAAATGCGCTAAACCCTGAACTTTACCCTTAGTTACGTTTTGTCCCTCTGAACTCATTAAATAAGCATTTTGCTCCCCCAATTTGATATTTCAAGACAAAAGTACTATTTCGTTTCTTTTTTTTTTGTTTATTCATTCCCTTGTTTTTCTTTTTGACTGCTTTGTTTTATTTTTCATTTTTCCTTTTTTACTAATTTCTTTTTTCACTGCTCTCATGTCACCATTTTGTTTCACTTTCCCATTAGTATTACTAATTTGTATGCTTATTACAATATTGTAATCATTTTTTTACTTATAATTTAATTCTTGTTTTATTTATTTAAACTATTAAAAATTTAAGGCAAACTGTATAGCATAAAAAATTTGATATATGCCTATCATAATCAAAAAGTGTATATTACTAGCAATTTGAATACTAGGCCTTTAAATTACTTAATATTTAAAATTATATCCCAAAAAATAAAGTAATTAATAATTTTATTTACTTTTTGTGCATAGTTGATTAACCACTTCTGTTTTTATGAAAAATTAATTTATTCTAAACTCTAAACATATTGATTTAAATAATGTATGAAATAGTTTATGAACATAGATAATATATACTTTGTTATAGCATAAACTTCATAGTCATTATTTTTTTCAATAGCAAAAAGTAAATAATCTAGAAATAAATAAAGAATAAGTTTAAGTAGATTAAAATTAATGTATAGATAATAATAGCAAAGAGAAGAAAGTAGTTGATGGCACGAGAGAAGGGAGAAAAACTAAAAAATATAAAGAAATTGACAAGTAGAAAAAAGGGCAAAAAGGGAGAGAAAAGAAATAAAATAATAATTAATATGAAAGGGGCAATTTTGTCCTAAAACATAAAGTAGGAGTATAAAGTGTCTATTTATTAAGTTGAGGGGGGGGGGTAAAATGCAACTGGGATTAAAGTTAGGAGGGTTTAATGTTTTTAATAAGCTTTTTTCCAAATATTTCAATTTTACCTCAAAATTTTTTAAAAGTATAATTTGTCCTCAAATTTTATTTAGAACATTACATTAACCATAGATTGAAGAGTGATTTTGTAATTTTCATAATAATTTTATTTGAAGGTTTGACCATTAAATCTAACAAAAAATCTAACAGTTTTACTTTGATTACAATGATAAGGGGTTAAATTATAGATTTTCAGATTATAGAGAGTTAAAATGTACATACACCAAATTATAAGGGGTTTTCGTATTTTACCCTAACAATAAACCGTGTAAACTTTGATACAGCTACGAATGTCGGTTGGTAGGCCCCCTTAGAAATGCATAATTTGGAAGGATGGGCATAACTTGTCTGCTCGCACCAAAACTCTAACGAAATGTTAATGGATTAATTTTATGGATAAATTACCATTTACCCCTGTAATTTTGTACTTTACCATATAAATCTTCTATAATTTAATAATTTATATATATAATATTCTCATGATTTGGATTAAAATGTCACCATCAGTTTTTTGTTAAACTAATGGTTAATAGTTAAAAATCAAAATCAAAATAATATATTGACAAACTCGATATAGGTTTTTAAAACTCTATATACATTGTGAAAAACACTCCCATCCAAACTACAGAAGATTAAATGATAAATCACCTAACCATCGGAGGTAAAAAGGTATGCTTTGCTTTATTAGTTAGTGAAACACATTTATAGTAGTAAAACTATTACAACACTATTCTTCTTAAAAAATTTAGAGGTTATTTTTATTTGTGTATTACTATAGCATTATAATTTAAAAACTTATTTTAAAAAAAAATGACCGATCCAAACAGATTAACTAGGAGGGTTAACTGCAACATTGCTAAAACCTCTAATCAAGAAGAAAAAAAAAACTATAAATTCAATACCTAAAACAATTGTTTATGTATTTATTATCTGTTTGTATTCCCAGATTCAAATTCCTATCCAGATTCAAAAAAAAAAAACTATTAATAAGAAAAGATACTGTACAAACTTAATTAGCAAGGAATGAGATGAGAAATTGAATACTCTTCTTCTCAACCCCAATTCTTTAATCTTGAATTTGACAAAATCCATTTGGGCCATTTCCGACCAATTCCCAGTAGATAATAAATTATATACTTCCTCCATACGACCTCAGACCAACAACCCAAATCCATATCCCAAAAAAAAAATTTCCCCAAACAGCAGATCTGCTGCTTCAACTCTTCTTCAATATGGACTCCATCAATTTCTTCA
Source organism: Coffea eugenioides (assembly GCF_003713205.1). NCBI lineage: Eukaryota > Viridiplantae > Streptophyta > Magnoliopsida > Gentianales > Rubiaceae > Coffea > Coffea eugenioides. Next base: position 41,888,453 of record NC_040038.1, read on the forward strand.
AGGGCTATGGCAAAGTAAACAATCCAGCTGGAAATCAACAACCAGCTTCCAACAGACGACGTCGTATCCTCTTAGCTGCTTCCCTCGCCGTTTTCTTGACCATCGTAATCGGCGCAATGATCGGAGCCTTAATCTACGAGTCAGCCACCGAGCCTCCGGAGTCGGAAGAAGAGCAACTCCCCGCTTCGGACTCGGGCGAGTCACTCAAGACCGTGTGCGTCGTGACTCAGTACCTCGACTCGTGCATCAACTCGATCTCTGCTCTCAACGACCCGCCCAAATCCGACCCGGTTCACTTCTTCAACCTGTCTCTCCAGGTCAGCCAGAGGGAGCTCGCCAGCCTCGCTTCTCTTCCCAAGACCCTAATCTCCAAGTCGAACGACCGGCGGGCCGAGTCGGCATTGAAGGACTGCCTTAATCTGTTCGACGACTCGCTGAGTCAACTCAACAGGTCGGCCGAGTTGATGAAGGTGGCGGTGGTGGGCCCGGCGGAGAAGCTGTTGACGGAGATGAGGATCAGTGATATGCAGACGTGGATTAGCGCTGCGATGACGGATCAGGATACGTGCCTTGACGGGCTTGATGAGATGGGGTCGACGGTGGTTGATGAGCTCAGAGCGCGGGTGCACAAGTCTAGCGAGTACATGAGCAACAGCTTAGCAATTCTCAACAACCTGAAAAGTCTTGTTGAGAAGTTTGGTCTGAAAATGCCTTAAAGAGGAAGGAAGCCTGATTGGTGAAAGCCGTGGGCTGACATTATTCTTTTCTTTTTTTTTTTGTGTATTATTATTTACTTTTCCTTTTTTTTTTATGTAATTTATGTAATTTTTAAATTTTGTATTTTGGAGGTTGTATTTTGTTGGTTGTTTTCTTGAGGAATTTGCCACGATTTTAAGATATAATAAATATAAAATGGTGAGAAGAGCCAATTAGGAATACTAATGGATGCTTTGAAATTTCTCATTTTGACTTTTGTTCAGTGTTTACATGTGATGCTTACACTTACAGATATCTTGCACTCTCCAAAGTCCAAACTATGGGCTAAAATGTTTAGGAAAAATAAAGAACAAACTATGGGCTAAAATGTTTAGGGAAAATTGCAATGTAATTGGCAATTCTAAGAGGATATGAAACATATGTAGCAAGTCTCCCAAAAAAAAGAAAGGGTTGGGGGGGGGGGGGATTTTTTTGGAATTTTCTTGATAATGTATTTGAACACATATTTATTTATAGGAAAGAGAGTTTGTCTAAGCCTAGGCCTAGAGTAGCTTTGACATAAGCTAAATCATTAACACTTTTGATATCAATGCAGGATATCTTGTAAATTTTCTCTAGGGGATTCCATAGCACATTCGTGTGGTCTAGAGGTGATTTAGTTTCCTTCAAGTTCTTAATAATCTAGTTGGATCCGTCTGACCTTTAGTATAAAGAATGGTCGTAAACATTTGCTGTTTGACCCAAAAAAAAAAAAATCCTCCCTACACAGTTTAGGCACAAAAAAAAAAAAAACACTGTTAAACTAGTTTTCTCCCTTAGAAATGCCAAACCATGTGATTGGAATTAAGATGATCACTATGAGTCAAACTCAACAGAATTTGATCAATTCTCTTATCTGTCACTAGGGCTGCAAACGAATCGAGCCGCTCGCGAGCGGCTCGAGTCAAGCTCGAGTCGAGCTCGATATTAATCGAGCTCGAGCCGGCTCGAGTCAAACTCGAGCTCGAGCTCGAACTCAGAATATTAAGCTCGTTAGCTATATATTTTTTTTATTTTTATTTTTATTTAATAATAAAATTACGTATATTATAAATATATATTTTTTTTATTTTTTATTTTCATAGTAAAATTACGTATATATCCTTAATATTTTATTATTTATTAAGAAAAAAATATTATTTTATTTATTTTTTTAAAAATAAAATAATTATTTTTTATTTTTTACGAACTCGAGTTCGAGCTCGAGCTCGGCTCGACTTGATTCGAGTCGAGCTCGAGCTCGAAATTTGCCGGCTCGTCGAGCTCGAGCTTGGTAAAATTTAGTCGAGGCTCGACTCGATTAGCTCAAAGCTCGACTCGGCTCGGCTTGTTTGCAGCCCTATCTGTCACTGAGGTGGAGAACTAAATAAAAAATCGTCTTGCTGCATCACCAATCAAATTACTATTCGTGGTCTAGGAGCCTATTTTATCATCAATCCAGTCTCCATTCACCCTTTTTCTTTTTCTTATCAATGAATAGATGATCTCTATACTTGTCTGATTTTGATGTCTCCTATTTCTTAAAAAAGTAACTTTTTTCTTCCAAGTCCAAAGGACTTTTGATATTTGGACAAACTTAAATCTCGTGAGAACCCACAAAAGCCGGCAACTTTTGAGGGTCTCACAAGAGACTTATCTACTCTACCCCAAACCCCTGAAACCCCGATGTGAGATTTAGCACATCGATTGACAGGAGACTTAAAAAAGTAACTCGATTGATAGGATTTAGCACGAAGTATTGATGAGATTAATATTTAAATATTATAATTCAATTGCTCTACTAGGCCCTGAATTGGGCCGAACTATCGGTGCTCAAGTTAAAATCAGGCAATTATTCGGAAGGGAGAAGTTGCATAAACTTTATATAGGCCCATGAATAAAGTTTCCGAGGCGTGTTTTGTCAATTACTAGTTTGGCCCAAACAAAAGCTCAGCTATTGGCCCCAGTTTTGTTTGACCAAGGCTCGTAGATAAAGTCCATTCCAGCCCCTTGCAGCATTTTTGGTTTTCGAGCTTAACAGGTACAAAATTTTCATCAGGTGATATTATAGGAGTTCATCTTTCTTATACTAATAGTGTATACATTTAGATCATGTTTGATAATCCAATTTAATATTTAATTTAATAGGTTCACATCTTAACATGTTCAAATACAATTGATAACTAAAAATAGAACATTCGAATTAATTAAATGGTATTGAAGCTTTTGGACAAAAACTTGCTCCAAAAGAATATGTGATTAGTTATTTATTTATCACTTAATTTGATAGACACTTAAATTTATCAGATTTAATACTTAACAATTAGGTAATTTAACGATTTCAAATTTCAAATTTCAATTTTAGCAAACACACCCTTAATCTTTCTGATGCCAATAATACACTAACGATCTTAATCTATGTCACATCTACGAAAATTAATGTTCATATTCAAATTGAATTGGTTAACATATATTTGAGCCCATTAACATATACACCACCACTGTATGTAAATATTAATCTCATAGCCAAAGTTTTACATGATTCCATGATTTACAAGTCCACCTTCCAAACCCATGTTTTTGTGCTCTAATGGTCAGGTTCAATGCCAAACTTTAAATACAAATAATTTTTACCCCATGATCTGATCCAAATCAGTGCTATATAAAATATAGAAGAAATTAACAATGAAAAAGGAAAATATTTTTTAATTTTGATCCTTGCAGATGTGTTTTGCAAGGCTAAAAAGACTTCTTTCTTGATTAGTAATTTTAAATATTTGCATTGGTACAAAATTAACATTTTCCCCCCTCTTGATAGCCCCCTAGTGACTGACTTGTAACAAGTAGTAACCATTCATATGACATGAGATGCTAAAAACCTTTAATTTCAATTTTCCATTTAACTTATCTTTTGGTACAAAACTACAAGGAAGCAAACATTAACTTTTAACACCAAAATGGTAAGGGACTGCTTGCCTAGCTGACAGGAGTATTGGCAATTCACTCCATCTCTCTTAACTTTTAAAAAAAAAAAAGCATAAAATGTGTGACATTTACATTCCAAATTCGTTCAATGACCCAGCACAGGTTCATGTCAAGCTTGTTCCTTTTTCTGATGGGCTAAACAGGCTCAGGTCGGGCAAGACTGGCCTGGCTGACAGCCCAACTTGCGATGATAAGACCTTTTTTTAGGGGGTAAAATCAATGATTTTGTAGCGCCAGTTTCTTGCGGTTTTACTTTTTCATCCAAGAAAGTTAGGAACATCTCATTTGGCAGTAATTTTATTTTATGATGGCTATTACAGTATTTTATTATACTTTGAAGATTATATATATGTAAAGTTAATTTTATAGACATTAACAGTGTATATACTATTATGATTGAATGCATCAGACATATATAAAATTGTGTGTTTAACAATATTAGCCTCAGAATTAATGCCATTTCGCACCCTCAAAGTCACTTTGTGCCTTGAACTTTGAGTTATAACACTTTAATACGTAACCTTTAGTTTCTTTTCGCTTTGTACCAAACTAGTTTCTAAATGCTTGCTAATTTTTGCATCTAAAGTTAGAAAGAGCTAAATCCATACTTTTCATGCATCAGTTATTTTGATCGCTAACATATAAACTTGTAGGTCTAGATATAAGATGAAGGGGTGTGAACTTAAAATGAGAACTTTATCCGGGTATTGAGCGCTTTAAGTTGTACTTTGACATTAACTATTAACCGATAACCATTCATTCTCTATAATAATGTCGTTAGTGTTAAAAAAAAGATGCTTCTCCACACAAATTTCCTTCAATAATTAGCATGCCATTATTTAAATGCACCAAAGTGTAGAAAACACAAGTCTTGGGCAGAATCTCATGACTACAGTTTTAAAGGTGCCATTGCTTAATTTGAAGGTATAAATATGTAGTGGTGGTAGATCAACCTTCCATTCTTGTATGTGTCACGTCTGCCACTGTTTAGTCGTTTGCAGTCAATTTTAACTGGTAACCTTGAAGCTTAAAGTCTTCAAAGACTTCAACCCCTCAGCGTTATACGGTAAACTTGAAGAAATTTGGGACATGCAGGATGAATTAAGGGTTTGAGGACTTAAATACCATGACTGATTACATGACAAATCAAATGGCTAAGAAAAAAAAATTACCTGTAACATCATTAAAATGGAATCTTTTTTTTTTTATTGTGCATGCTTTTATTTTTTTAATAATGAATTTTCTGCATGTTAATGTACATAAGGTCTGACGAATTATGTACAACAATTTTTATACAGGCACAAGAATATGTACCTATTTCTTTTTTTTCATACCCAGTTTTTTTTTTTTCAAGGATGCAAGTAACGTGCATATTCTATAAAAGGGAGGTTGCAGGAAGAAGTTTTGAGCATGGTTTTGGGACTTGAATTAGGAATTGTCTAATTCTGCATATGGTGGTTATACCTTTTTAGACACTAGAGAGAGTTAAAATTGTTGAATCTTTTACCAATTCTATTCTTAATAGCTGACATGATTCGTTTTTTTTTTTTTTTTTTTTTTTTTGCTGTCATCTAATAAGAAAAGTGTGATGTGATCAAGTTATTAGAAAGTGGGTACAGAGGAATATTACCTGATTCTACCGTAGTATGTCTTATACGTTGGTTCTTCTTCTTTGTTGTTTTAATCCTTTTAAGTCCTCTTTATTAAGTTATAGATAAAAGGTAGTAGAAGGCAGATAATGAAACGAATTTGTTACCATGTTGAGACAAAAACAATTATTCTTTTGTCCTTGCTACAAATTAAGTTGACTTTAAGGGATTGTATATCCTAGGAAGTTGGTTTTAGGTTTGTTTGTTTCATAACTTGTGTAGCTCCAAGTAGAGTATACTTAGAGCTAAAAAATATTAGTGACCTAGAAGCCATTAGGTGATCAACAAAATTATGTTTGGATATAATTTCAAATCCAAGAAATTCATCAACAAGGACGAGACCTAATTTCTTCCACATTTAAGAGAAAGAGAAGTTTGTGTCGTTTATAACATGGTCTATGTTGAATTCCAAGTCCCAAAAATTCTTTCAAGGCCTAATTCCTTTCCCAAAAATTCTTTCAAGACCTAATTCCATTTATGCAGAAGAGCAGTTTGTGTCGTTTATAGCATTAAGTCTGTGTGCATGGATTTTCAAAGAATACTGTACTACTTGCGACATTGAATTGAATGACATTTTAGACTTCAAACATCAAGTGGGCAATGAAAAAGAAACAAGAATTATGTCTTTTATGGTCAAAATAAGAAGTTAACAAATTAATTATTTCTTCAACCGCTCATCATTAAAGTCAACTTGAGGCTTATATGTAGTAGTAGTATTAGGTTAGGCATAATTCTTTATCAATGCTAAACATAGGGACACACGAACACACACATGCATGTGCCTATATGCTTTTTTGTTCATACCCAATTTCTTTTTCTCAAGTTGAATCTAATAATTTATTGTTCAAAAATAAAGAAGGGAGGTTGCATAGAGTTTTTGCTCTTGATTTTTGCTGGGATTCTGGAAGTTGAATTAGGGTTTGTCTGATTTTGCATATTGGTGGTTATACACTTAATACTTGACTAGAGAGAGAGAGTGAAAGCTATTAAATTTTAACCATCCTTCCTTAGTATATGATTCTCTGCATGTTTGTTTCTTTGTTGTCATCTAACGTAAAACTTGTAAAGTAATCAAGTTAGAAAGTGGTTAACAAGGAATGATACTTGATTCTATTGGAATACGTCTTGGACATTGGTTCGTCTTCTTTGCTTTTTTGCACCCCTTTTAAGTGCTCTTATTAAGGTTTTGTTTAATAACTCAATTCAGCATTTAAATTTAATGGTTTTAGACTTTAATATGTTCAAATATGTTTGATAATAAAACATAGAATATCTAAATTAATTAAATAGCTCTGTATTATCTAAGCAAATCTCACTCCAAAAAATAATTAATTACCTATTCACTTATTACTTAATGAAAAATATACACAAAAGTTAAAATTTCAATACTTAACAATTCAATAACTTAATAACTTTAAATTTTAGACTTAAGATTCCATATTTCAATTTTATTAAATGCACCATAAGTTTCGTTAACAAGTTGTAATGGGCAAAGAAAAAAATAGAATTTGTTACAATGTAGAGACAAAAGAATAATTTCTTTTGTCCTGATTACTTCAATTAAGGTTGGCTTATAATTGGTTCTATATCCTAGGCAATTGGGGAGGGTTAAACTAACATTTTCTCTAAATGTTGAACTCAAAAAAAAAAAAAAGTGACTCTAGAAGCTGCTCGGGTCAACACACGTTATTACAGTCCAAGAAGTTCACATGGAAGACAAGATCTATATTTCCATCCACATTAATAAGGAAGGCAACTTTATGTGCACAAGACGAAATTTTATGTTGAATTTAGTAACCCTTAACAAGTTTTGCACATAATACGACATTGGTGGGCACTGTACAGGAAAATGAATTGTTTCTTTTATAGTCAATGAGACGTTAAAAACTTCTTGGTTAATTATCTTGAAACATACAGTTGAGTCTTGAGATATAGAAAACAAGCTATATTGCTCTCTTTTTTTTCTCAACAAAAGTTTAAGAAATAGTTTAAGTTTGTACTTTTGTAATATATGAGCAAAGGAACAAATCTCTTCTTGGAATGATTTTGTGACAGTGCATAGTCTTTTGCAGATGCACTATGTAAGTTGGTGTTCAGCACTTCGTGATTTTGAATTTTACTGAAATGATGTGTCTGTCTCCGTTGGCTATGCTGAATGTTTTTTAAGTTTCCCATTGGTACTTATTTGTATGCCTCTAGGGCATAACACCTCTTTCTTTTCTCCATTTTTAAGTTACTAAAACTTGTGCTATTGTCTCTGCTTCAAGTGTGTTAAGTACAATTATGCGTAGATATGTAAGTAGGCCTAGCTGAGGCAATTTTTTTTTTTTTTTTGCACAAAATACAGACAATTGGCTTCATACGAATGTCACATTATTGGAAACATATTTTCTAAGCACGTTTTTCAACCAATTTTTTATTAGAAGGTGCTATGCGATTACTTGTTCATAAACGCTTCTAAAGAGCATCCGTTTTAAGTTGCAACGAATCCTTAGTTTTACAATTAGTTCACAGAAGCATCAAGTCCGCTGGTGATCAGCAGAAAAAGTTGTTCCTTTCGTGGCACTCGAAATTTCTTGGGCAAAATATTTTAACTTGCTAATGTGCTTTCTTGATCATTGTCTCTTCATTTATTACTACTAATGAGGATGGTAATGTTTCTGTGGTATAATGACATTGTGCTGCATGGTTTTATAAAGAAGCTGTGGACTTCAAATATCACCATGCGAACAATGTCTGAAGATGTGTAAACTATTCAGAATTTATGAACCAAATTGTTTTGCTTGCGAAAATTATGAATGCATTTGTCGGCAAGAACACCCCAAGTGTAGACGAAAATGGTCCTAATTGCTGTACCAGTTCACTAACAGGTTACTTGAGGGGCCTAGAAACCACCATCAACTGCTGATTACATAAGCAGAAACAGGACAGGGGCTGTCTCGAAGATATTGTGCATATCTTCATAGAGATTCTACTGATGTGGCAGCTTAACGTTTGATGAAAGTCATTTGGGCTTAATTAAATGGTTAATATCTGAGATATGATCATAATTTAATTAAATCATGATTCACTTATTTTGCTTTCTCAGATTATGTTGCTTTAGTGGTACTGATGTAGCAGCTCAAGATTTGATGAAAGTTATTTGGGCTTAATTAGGTGGTTTCTATTTGAGGTATGACCATAACCTAATTGAGAATCATGTTAGTCAATGACATTGATTCACTTATTTTTCTTTGTTAGAATGTTAGAACGTTGTAAGCCACAGATAATTTGGTTTAAACATTTTGAACACGTGATTTACGCGCGAAAAGTTACTAAGCTAGCCCTCGGACTTGAGTATCACAGGCTTGCTTTATCATAAGTAGGTGTTTAAATTAGTAAATCTGAGCAACTGGATGGCAACAGGCTCCTATTTAGTTTTGTAGGACCAAATAATTAGTAGTAATCTACTAGATAATGAAGAATATGTCTTATCACTTTTTAGAGTAAAACAACAGAACAGAAAAAGATAATCAGTCAAAACCAAATGAAAAAAAAGCACAATCTTCTTGATATCTGACCAATGGGAAGGCAGAGTAGAAAGGCTGAAAAAGAGAAGGATACAATATGTCTTTATCTGCAACTATTGCTAGTTTGCTACATAATCAACAGACAAAAGAAAGGCCAGAGGGACAAGGGAAGGGGCAGCCAGCTTCTTTATTGCCCAAGAATACTTTTGATACTTTCGATATCAAGAGAATTGATGTCATTGGAAGCCAGTAGTTGAGAGAGCCTTTCACTCAGATCATCAGCATCTCTAGTCAGTCTTCTGATGTGGTTGCATGTCTCTTGCAGTACTTTTGATGCCTGCACCTGAGACATTTCCAAAAGGTAAAAGATTATCAGTATCTAATTAACAAAGACCGAATGGATTTGTCAATCCTTCTGCGAAAGTTACTTGTTTGGCAAATCTAATGTCAAATATCTATTGCTTTCACTAAACTGTTGTTTGAATGAATGACTCCGGCGTTCACAGTTGCTCTTCTTGACTAAAAATGCTTCATTATACCCCCTTCTCTTTTGTCGTTGTTTATCAATTAGCTTTATGCTGGATATTTGATTCTATAACTTGACAGTTTTCACATTTTCTTATAGCATGATGAGTGTTTGCAATCTAGGATAAGCCTGCATTAGTATCCATCCATGCAATATTCTCAGTTGCACAGAGGATTACTGCACAAGAGAGCTGCAATAGCAAGGGTCACATGACAATGCCACCCGTTCTGTACTTTTCTATGCATGGAAAAAGTTTTCAAAATGTTTCTAGAAGTGGAATGGATGTTCAGAAAAGATAAATGTTAACATACCCTTCTGTTCCTTGAACCAGAATGTGGCAACAAAGCTTGTAGCTTTAAGATGAGATTATTAATCTCATCTTCTGTGGATCCGGAACCTCTTGACCTTCTGCTAGACATGGTTTTGGCTTGTTTTGTGCTATTCTATATCTTGTAGTAGTATTATTACTATTATTGCTGCTGTTGCAACTTTGAATAGGTGGGGAAATTGAAGGGAAGGGAATGAGTGGCTTAAATAAGGCAAAGGAGGGTGAGTTTTTGGCACTTGTTAGTTAGAAAATGACAAGCAGACATGGGAAATAGCAGCTGAAGTCATACTGGTAAGGTCCCATCTGTCTCACTCTATTGCATAATTTGGACCCACAATTACAAGGACTTTTTGCTAAAGAAGCAATGAAAAAGGGCCTGGTCTTATCAGTTTCTCAGTTTAGCTTCAACTACTACACATATGTTGCCCTTAATTGAACTTGTCTCCCCTGTGATTGTGTTGTTTGTGTTCTTTAAAAAAAAAAAAACAAAAGAAAAAAGAAAAAAGGGATGCATACATGCTACCAGAAAGATACCTTGTTTCTAGTTTGTTAATTGTTGGTGTACTTGGCCCTATTTTTGTCTGATACATTGCCTCAATGCCTCCCCTTCGTGTTTTAGAAATTGAGTTTTAAGTTTCACATTTCCCATCAAATTTTCCAAGGGAAACATTTTCCAGGATGACCTAATTTTATTTATTACCTTTGACCTGTTCACAAGGACAGGAAATGCATGTGACCTAGATCACAAAAGATGAAGCACATTGAGCCTACTTTTGTTTGGATTCACTGAACAAACATCCCTTATACAAGGTGCTAATGTAGTCCCCAAGGGTTTCTCTGACAAGTCCATGAGTACATGTTTGAACTAACTTTTTTCTGGTAAGAAAAAATTTGAGTGGATTCGGTTCCGGCTACCATCACGGGCCAGAATATGCCTTCAGAATCATTGGTTACTTACAGAGATTCTTACAAATTATTCACCAATACAGTTCTTATATCGATAGTTAGATTCGAGCACACGAGCTTTTGAACTGAATCATCCTGTGGAACTAAGAATGGTCAAAAGAATTTGCTGCTTCCAACTATGAACTTGCTCATACTGGTGCCAAACACATTAATAGCATCCTTGACTATTTGCTCAAGTTAGATAACTTCAAAATCCACATTCCTGATTCAAGAATTGGCAATAGTAATTGATGCACGTTAAGTTCAATGGCAACAAGATACAGGGTACAAACATCACTGTGGCAAAGTGTATTTTATGCAAAAAAGAAGAAACAAGCATTGTGATTGAATTGTGACTTCATACTCTCCAAAATCACACAACCAGCACAACATGTGACTAACATGGAGCAGCAGAAACTGGTCACAACTAACATTGGATGCATCTATCAGTGCCAAGGTAACTAGATAGTCCCTCTCTCCCAAATCTTTTGTCCTTTTCCACAAATTCGACTTTTTGATAATAGTATGTGAATAGTGATAAGTATTCAAATCTTTTCACTTTTACTCTAAAATTCAAAATTTGGGTAGTATGGTACATGTTACTTATCAAAAGACAAGGGATAAAGGTTTTAAAAAGAGTAAAAATTGTGCTATAGCCTATTTTAGATGGCAAATAGTTTAGGACATGCGAAAATGAAAAATATAACAATTTCCACAGAATGAAGTTAGTATTTATATTGAGTTTTTTTTTTTAATATTGCGCCTTTAGAATTCATGATAAAAGGCAAATCCGGTATTGATTCGTCTACAAAAGATTTAAATTTTTGTGCTAAGGTGTATGCAATTCAGGGATCTGAAGCAAGATAACTGGAAAATAAGCTTTTATTATTAAAAAACAAAAAACTAGATACTTAGTTATAAACTAAATTGCTAGAAGTCCCATATGCAAATGAGAAGATTATCTCATTCAATGGATGGACCCTTCAACAGTCTAATCCAAGGCTACATATCAAAAGGACAATGGTAGATTGAGATGGGGAAGCGGCAGATAGATACATTTTGCTTTTTAGATCACAGCTTGGAATTGGAAATACCAACTTGATAAAAACTATGTCTTGATTACTGAATGCCGACATCTAAATTGGTTTTGGTGGGGAAATGCAATTAGGATTGCAAGACTCCAGAGAAATAATGCAAGATTTGATCACGTTAACGAGAATGTTGTAGCACGAAAATCAAACTTAACTTTAATAATCCTAAATAAGCATATTTTTTAAGAACTCTCCTCTTTTCTAACTTCTCTCTATTTCTCCTCTTCGCAAAAGCCTTCTTGGTTTCCCTTCTCACGAATTTCGTGTTATTTTTTAATTTTAATGAAGTCTCTCCTAAGTTTTTCTATATCTCCTTGGAATTTTTAGTGAGAATTTTCTGTTCTCCTAGAGCTTCTTATGGAGATTTTTGTATTTTTTTTATTATTTTGTTGTTAGATATGAATTTATTTTAAATATGGTTGTCAGAATTGAATTTTTTTTGAATCTTGGATCTTTCAATATCATTATTGGAGTTTAAAGACGTTGATTAGCAGATCTGGCAACGTACAAGGAGATTAAAGTCATTAATTAGCAGATCTGACGATTGTAACATACACGGAAGGAATCTGCAGTAATTTATCTTAGACAATTTTGAAATTTCTGTATTTTTTATCTGTTCATAATTTTTTAAATCTATTATATCTGTTAAATTACATATTTATAATTTATAGCGCATGTTTAATCTGCCATTAGAGTAGTGATATAAATCAAATCGTGCTTGACGATTTTAAGTAATCCATTAATGAAATTTGCTTTTTACCAAAAAAAAAAACCACTTCAGTAAACCTTATTAAATTACATGGAGATATTGAAATTGTTTTTTTTTTGTTTTTATTTTTTTAGCAGAGAAGAGGTGGAATTCAAGAAGTGGGAGGAAAACGGGGGATTTGAATAAAAAAACTTCTATTCATGGAATCTCAATCTTAGCTATTAGAAAATTGATTTTTTTTCTTTATTATGAAAAGAATGGTGGTTACAAGAGTAAGTTAATGGATTAACTTTTTATACATTGGCAGTATAGTGATTTTTTTATACTCGCAGATTTGTATGTATACTAGATGTGCATGATTTAAATTTCAAATTTGAATTCATGTTATATAGCATGATCTAAACTTGATTGTGTAAAAAAATCTTTACACTGATAGTATATTAAAAAGTTATCCCAAGTTAATTGTGCCATGAAAATGAACCTAGTTTTCCTATTTTATATGAAGAAAAGAAAAATTAATAAAGAAACTTCAAAAAACCAATTAAGATTTAGAATCTAAAAAGTCAAGATTGTACTGGTAGAATGGATTTTCGAGTTTTATCCTTTTTGTTTTCAAGTAAATTGTAATTAGTAGCATTTATTTTGTTTCTTGTTCTCACGCTAGCTAGCTAATACGTCTAAAATATGTTTGAACCTTGAAAACGCTTTTTCAAATCTATTTGATGATTTATCAAACTACCATTTTGTTCTGGAGATTACTCACAATGGATGATTGATGTGACTTGACTCAGGAAAAATAAACTTTTTTTTTTTTATAGAAAAGATCATTTCACTCATTGCATATGCACTAATGATAGAAAATATATAACATATACATATAGATCTGAAATTAATTAGATACAACAGATCTAACAAATCAATATAAATAAAAGTAATATTGATACTCCTAGATATTTTTCATTTGGATGAATCATTCTAACTCAATACATTTGTGCATGTTTTCTGACAGTCAGATCTAATTAAAATAGGTTCAAGTCAAAGAAAAATTCAAATCTAACAAGAATAAAGAAAATTGCATATCTAAAAAACTAGATCATAGACCTACAAAATCTCAAATATCATAAACAAAAAGACAAAAATTTTTTAAAAAAATCTCACTAGGAAAAATCCAGGAGAAAATAAAACTCTCACTAGAACAAAAATAATAAACTTAAGAAGGAACATTAGTACAAAATAATATTTGATTAATCATCCATTTAAATATCATGGGACGTCAAGATTCTGTTCTAATCAATTTAATATCTCTGGTAACTCAATATGAATGCTCAATATATTATGCTAACTTCTTTTTTCTTCCTTATATTTTATAATTTACTTCTTTATTTTTTTTCTTTTTCTAACTTTTTCTTGTTGGATATTTTCCTGTCCTATACCAATTATCGGGTCTTGGACTTATTCACCAAACAACACATTTGATTCCTTTATCCCCATAGTTTCGGCGGGCACTTTTCCTATTTTCCATAATTAATTATTGTTAATTACATTTTGCGTTCAACTGACCTATGAAATATTGCCACGTGCCGTGCAAAGGGTTCCACCGACTACGTCATGTCAGTACTCTTCTAGTGCAGGCAGACGGCCAGACGCCATATCTCACCGAGTTCACACTAATGATCATCATAATCTTATGATTAAGTTAAAGAAAAAATATTAACACAATTTTGAGCAAGTCATAAATCATATAGCATGGTTAATTCAATTTGAATGTTATGATAATTCTAAATGCATATTACCTTAAATCCTTAAATTGTTCAATAGTTTGCCGTGTCCAAAACGAATATTTCATGAGAAAATAGTTTGTTGTATTTTCTTTTCTTTTCTTTTTTTTTTGGTCTAGAATTACGAGAATGGCTTCTGAAGAATGCCCAATTTAGTTCTTGATGTATATATAAACATCCCAGGCAAGTCCAGAGATTTAATTAATTATTATCAAGATTTTGCGTATTAATTGAATATCAATTGGCAGTTTTTAGGAAAGTTGGGATTGTGAGAACTTTGGAAAGAAATGAGCAATGCTGCAATTAAAACCGACCTCAGGTACTTATTATCAGCTGGAAGTATTTGGGTACGTATATGTCTCATTGATGAACTTGCCAATTAAGCAATGCTGCAATTAAGAATTACTTTCTATAAAATTTTGTGGCAACATCAAGAAAATATACATACATAGATTTGTTACCATTTTCAGATGGAATAATTTTTTTTACAAATAATGAAGGTTTTGCCTAGAAATATTTGGAGATATATATCAGAGATAGGATTAATCTTGGTTTATTCCCGGAAAGGACATGGAAAATGGATGAATCTCACATTTGCATTGTTTGCCTTTTGGACGATCAATTTCAAAAAATCTCCCTATCAAAAGGGTCGTTGTGGAAAATTAGATTCTTCTCATAAAAGAGTCCAAAAATTAGGAAAAAAAATTAATCTAGTTATAGGAGACCAATAGATTTGTATTTGATGAAGGGCTTTTAACGAGGTACCAAATTTTTATTATTATTATTTTTATTAGTTGGTGTATATTGTAGTAATTCACAAATTTTATTTTTGCGTAATCATGCCCTTGCATTGCTTATTTATATCTCAGGAATGATATGATAATTAAAAGATGATTCACGGTTTCTATTTCTGCTGGTTGATTTCAAAAAATATCTAGAGCTCAGGAATAAAAGTATCGTTTAGAAGAAAATAGTAATCATGGGACGACATCTGTGCCCAAGCAAGAGAAACAAAGGAAGTTTTGGTTCCTTTTTTTTTTTTTTTTGGGGGGGGGGGGGGGCGTTAAATATTTTCATTGATGGTGTGTATGAACTAAACACCTAGTGAGCAAAAGCTCCAAAAAGAGCTATACAAGTGCATTCACCAGCCTTTAAGGCTTTGGTGGGGTGGGAGGCAAGGGTTCAAATCCAGATGGGTGTGTTGTGCAATCGGTCCCCATAGGCTCAGTTGAGCCTCCCCCTAGATAGAGTAGCTTGAGACAAAAAAAAAAGTGCATTCAAGCACGAAGGGTGAATCCACTCCTCACCAAAAGATATGCTTAGAGCATAATTGCTTATATGACTGATTCTATCACTATTCTCATCAAAAGATATGTTAGAGCATAATTGCTTTGGTTCGTTTGAATGACCATGAATAAATGTTTGAAAATCAGAACTAGATCCATTTCCTTGCAGATAGAAGTTTTGTCCCAAGTGTTTAATCCATACCAGCACATGACTCGGAACATTAATATCTAGCCACATACGCTTGATGAAGAAAGTAATGATAAGTTTACTTGCTAAGCTTGCAAGATGCAAATATGAACATTTTCACAGCCTAGGCAATTGACTTCTGGGAAGTGCCATAATCTTTGGAACTGCTATTTGCTGCTTAGTAATATAGCCGCTGAGTTGTGGCTGGCATGGGATTTGGGGTTTAGAAAGGTGATATACTATTGGAAACTGGAAACTGATTCTGTGGTGGGCTTGACACTGGGAAAGAAGCACTGAATTCACCTTCCTACAACCTCAATCAACAGATCAGGCAAAGCGCTTGTGGAGCATGTAATATATACTTGGAGGAAAGGGAACTGTTGTGCAGATGTCCTGGCGAAAGCCAGCCTTGACAATGATCCTTTTGGGTTATGATTCTGAGAGATTCACCTAAAGAAGTTAGAGAACTGCTTTGAGCAGATATCAGGGCAGCTTTCCGGCCGGGATCTAATCCTGGATAAGGGTCTTAATTTGGCCCATCCATTGAACCAGAGAAAGAATTGCCATATCCTTTTATGTTACGACCCTTCATTCGCACAGCATTAGCAAATGCACGAGATTGTCATACAATGCCTAAGTTAAAAAAGGAACCCGGGAAACGTAAGTAGGATGCCGGTTTGGGGCACAAGGCTGAGGTGGCGAGGGAAGCAGCAGTAGCTGGTTACACTGAGATATATACTTGGTAAAAAGTAAAGAAATCCTGAAGATAGAATGGAGAGTTAAACTTCATAATACCTCATTCCTTTTATCATCTAATTACAGCCTCTCAGAATATCATTGGACCAACTAATTAAGGTATAAGGAAACGTGAGAAAAAAAGAAGAGGGCAAGCACAAAAATCCACATTCAAGTAAAGCTAAAGCTCAAACATACACACAAGCAAATGGACCGCTAAGCTTGAACAAATTTCGGAAGTCCAAAACAGTAACTTTATGGCATCAGTGAGCCAAGTTCGCAGATGCTGTTGTTTTCTTAAAATCGATCTTATCAACTTTTACCTCTCCATCAATTAGTTCATAAAAATAGACAACAACACGCGGGCCATCCATGTCCATCAGAACAAATCTAGGATTGACTTCATAGGTGATGCTATTACCCCCCACCGGCCCCAAAAAAAAAAAAAAAAAAATCTGGTTGCAATCTCCCTTCCCCTCTCTCCTCCCCTGTAACCTGTTCTGTTAGTATGATCAAGAACTTCAGTCGATATTCAAAGGCTCTAAATCGTATTTAACACTTATTTCTCGGCTCTAAGTCAATCATTTATTTCATTATTTATGTGACAAAAAACGTGTTCAGCCTCAATTAATGTGAAAAAAAATCACTAACTTCAAAACTCGTTTTGCTCACCATTGGTGAAAGGTTATATATGAAGCCTTTTACTCCTTTCCTTATATATATGGTGAAAATTAAACGCACTACCTAAATCAAGAATAAATAGCATAAATGACTTGTTAGAAATATTTACTTGTTTTTAGTTAACCATGTTTGTTTGTTTTATTCTACCTAATTCGTAGAGTTAGTGGAGTTGAGTGGAGTAACTAGTGGAGTTAGTGGGATAGTTAGTGGAATTGTTATGAACTCTATAAATAGAACAATTTCATGTTATGAGTTGTGTATCAGCTTTACAAAAAAATAAACTCTAATCCTTTGCTTCTCTTATTATTTTTCAATAATTGTATGAATGGTATCAAAGCTAGGTTCGTGAGTGACAATAAAAGTGAGTTGTGAGAATTGTGCTGGTAAGTCACGATGGCCACCAACAACTTTATGCAGCCAGCAATTCCTCACTTTAATGGTCACTATGATCATTAGAGTATGCTAATGGAGAACTTCTTGAGATCCAAGAAGTACTGGCAGGTTGTCGAATTTGGAATATATAGCAGAGCCAAAAGCCGAAGTAGCATTGTCAGAGGTGCAGAAAATGGAGTTGGAAGCATTGAAACTGAAGGATCTTTAATCCAAGAATTATCTTTTTCAAGCTATTGATCGAGCTATCTTGGAGACAATTTTTAGCAAAGATACCTCCAAATAGATTTGGCACTCCATGAAAAAGAAGTTTCAAGAAAATACGAAAGCAAAGTAGGTGCAGCTTCAAGCTCTTCGGACTGAATTTAAGACTTTACGCATGAAATCAAGTGAATCGGTTATAGATTATTTCACAAGAACGATGGCAATCTCTAATAAGATGAGGATCCATGGAGAGAATTTGGAGGACGTCACCATTGTCGAGAAGATCTTTCGATCGATGACAACAAAATTTAATTTTGTTGTATGTTCTATAGAGGAATCGAAAGATATTGATGTACTTTCAATTGATGAATTGCAGAGTTCTTTGTTGGTTCATGAACAAAAAATTAACCAGCAAGAGAAGGAGGAGCAAGCATTGAAGGTTTTAACAGAAAGTCACCCAACATGGAGAGGAGGCAAAGGCAGAGGCAGAGAGACAGAGGTAGAGGAAGCAATGATAATGGCAACCAACAGCAACAATACCAGCACCAAGAAAATCAGTTTCAAGTAAGAAGAAGAGAATGAGGAGGCCATCAATCAACAATTCAAAGGCCAAAGTCAGCAGACAAGTCCAATGTTGAATGCTACAAATGTCATAGGTATGGCCATTATCAATTAGAATGTCGAACTAATTTGAATAGACAAAATGGAGAAAGGAATAAATTTGCAGAAAAAGAAGAAAAAGTGTCTCTTTTGAAACTGTCACATGAGTGAAGAAACTTAATAAAACATGTGGTATTTAGACACTGGTTGTGGCAATCACATATGTGGAGATAAGAAGACATTCTCTGAATTGGACAAGTCATTCCATAATGCTGTTAAATTTGATGATAACTATAATTTTCGTTATGGGAAACAAAAGGGTAACTATCCAAACTAAGAAAATTCTTCTACTCACACTATTACTGATGTTCTTTTTTGTTCCAAACTTAAAGACAAAATTGTTTAGTGTGGGACAATTGCTAGAAAAGGGGTATGAAATTTCTATCAAAGATAGAGTATGTCGAGTTAGAGATGCAAAGTTGGGCTTAATTGTTCAAATTAAGATAACAGCAAATCGTATGTTTCCACTCTATTTGCAGAATTTGGCTCATTCAAGTTTCTCAACAAAATCGAAAGATGTGGCATGATTATGGCATTTTTGTTATGAACACCTAAAATTTAGTGTATTAAAAACTTTGCAGTAGAAAAATATAGTGGCTGGTTTATTTCAAATTACAATTTCTTCAGAAATCTATGAAGAGTGTGTCGTTGGCAAATAACATCGAAATAGCTTTCCAAAAGGAAAATCATGGAGTAAAGAACGTATTGGAGTTGGTTTACTCTTATTTATGTGGACCCATAAATCTGCCATCTAATGGTGAAAATGTTATTTTATGACGTTTATTGATGATTATAGTCGAAAAACTTGGGTCTATTTTTTACAGGAAAAATCTGAAGTATTTTCAATCTTCAAAAATTTCATGACTTTTGTCGAAAAGGAAGCAGGCAAGTCCCTAAAGATTCTTCGAAGTGATCGTGGTGGAGAATATAACTTACAAGAATTTGTAAATTTTTGTGAGGAACATGAAATTTAGAAGTAGCTTACATCAGTTTATATGCCACAATAAAATGTTGTTTCAGAGAGGAAGAATCGTACAATCTTGAACATGGTGAGGACTATTTTGACAAGAACATGGTGAGTACAACTTACAAGAATTTGTAAATTTTTGTGAGGAGCATGGAATTTAGAAGCAGCTTACAGCAGTTTATATGCCACAATAAAATGTTGTTTCAGAGAGGAAGTATCGTACAATCTTGAACATGGTGAGAACTATTTTGACAAGAAGTGGTGTTCCAAAAAGTTTTTGATCTGAAACTATCAACTGGAGTATTCATATATTGAATAGAAATTCCACACTTGCTGTTAAAAATATGACGCCTGAAGAAGCATGAAGCAAACAAAAATCAGCGGTAGATCACTTTAGAATTTTTGGATGTACTGTCTATACTCATATTTCAGACCAAAAAAGGATAAAACTAGATAAGAAGGGAGAGATGCATTTTTCTTGGTGTTAATGATCAATCAAAGGCCTACAAGCTTTATAATCCTATCACTAAGAAAATTGTCATCAATCGGTATGTAATTTTTTATGAGAAAATTTTTTAGCTATGGAGCAACAATGTTATTAAACAACAAATACTTGCTGATTTTGATGGAATTGATGAAGAGAACAGGCAGTAGCTGATAGAACAAATTCTACGAGATGGTTGAGATGATGTTCCAAGTTCTCAAACAGTAGCAGAAGATGAAGTATGGCCTCAATGTATTAGAAAAAGACCTGCAAATTGCCGGGGCTATGATAGGGACCCTAGTGAGAGTGGCGGAGGTGGCGGAGGTCGAGGCTAGAAGCCTGGCAGGTGCAATGGAGATGGTTGGAGCAGCGGAGGTGGCAAGGCCCTTGGAGGAGGCCTTTGAGGGCTCTGGGTTAGGTCATTAACCTCAGCCTCAAACTCGACCTGTTAGGTTAATTTCACTTTGTACCCTTTAACTATATCCGAATTGGCATTTTAATCCCTAAACTTCAAAATGCTCGTGCTCTAAGGAATCTAAATGTTGTTGGTTCAAAATCTCTCAAGTTCTTGCTTATAGCTTATTGCTTGGGAGTTGGGATTGAGAAGTTTGACGGTTTTTGCTGCAAATCTTGTATGCTTTGTGTTTGAGGCCCAAATCGCCACACAACCGGTAGACCTCCAACTTCCGGATGTTCCTATTTTATCGAAAGTTAAGTTGAGTGGAGAGCTGTGTGGATCTCCTTTTCAAATCTCACAAGAATTCAAATTATAGCCATCAGTTGGAGAAGCTTATCTTGGCTGTGCCTTTTGGGGTTAGAAAGAACCAGACCTTTGCTGCTTTTTTTTTTCATTGTTTATTGACATGGCTTATGATTGTAAAATTTGTTCTTAATCAGTCAATATAACTCCTTTTTTTTTGGCATTACAGGATGTTTCTGTTGCACCTATTCATACTCATTCCCTCTTTGCACTCCCTCAATTGCAAAGTCTCAAGTGGCCCGATTTGACCCTTTTCACTGCTCCTTGTAGAAGTCTTGACTTCTTTGTATTGTTGACTGCATCATGCCCTTTGTTATCTAGCTTTGTTGTTCATGTAGGTATTTCTTTAACAAGATGATTCTCTCAAATATATGAGCTGTTAGTTAGGTTATTTGGTATCCTTAAATGTCATCTCCATTTTCTTGAATTTGTTTGCCCTTATTTTTCATGATGCATAAATCTCTCATGGTTTTTAACTTTGAATAAGAGAAGTTTGTCTAATTATACCTAGTTTGCTTTCTCTTTTTTCTGTTATTTATGAAGAGAGCTACTTTTTTGGTAGTCTCATCTTTGGGAAATGTCGGGTAGAGTTCTTTCAGTAGTTTTGTGTGGTTCAACCGTTTTTTGTGAAACAGCATGAAGAAACGAAAATGAGTTCTATTAATTTCATAATATGTTACTGCCTGCAGCAAACCTCTGCAATATAAGCGGGAGAGGGGCAAACCTTGGTTGAGTTTAATTGATTTAGTCTATTAGTTATAATGCAAAGTTACAAAATACTTGAGAAAGGGTCATCTCAATAGCCACTTTGTTTTACTATAAGTTAAGACTGGACAGGATAGATTATATTCCTTAATTAGTAGGGTAATCTACTTTACCATCTTGACATCTCTTTGCTTTGCATAACCTTTAACCTTTTCTTGTTCAGTATTTGGCAATGCTCAGTTTTAAACTTCATGAAGCTTGCCTATTTTGGCTGGTTGTAGGAAGTTAAGAATTCCTGTTTTCCATCTTGCTATTTTCATCCTTTTGCTTGCTTGTGATTTTGTACCATGTTATGTGTTCAACATGTTATAATTAATTTTCCTGCATAGCGAGATTAGATAATTTTTTAGTAGCTGTGCCCGCCTCCTATCCGAGATTTATAAGAAGAGTTGTTTTTAAAGCTTTTCTTGCTTTCTTGTCGACTTGAATTGTGGTTTTATCAAATCGTTGTTATACTAGTATTCTTTTTTCTTGCCTATATTAGTCTGGTTAACCAGCTACTAGGTGACATTCACATATTACCTCTAAAATGTCAGCTATTATTGTTCTTTTCATTTAAATCTGGTAGAATTTTCAAAACCTAGATTTTTGGCTGCTTTAGACTTTCATATCTTCTTTGGCTTTCTTTGAAAATGAACCCTAGTACTGCCATACTTGTTCGACAGTCTTCCGCTAGTCCTTCGTATATTTTTGGCACTCATACCATATTGTAACTGAAAAAATCCTATGCCTTTTGATTTGTTGAACAGCATGCTGTTCAGTGTAATTTTGTTGCTCCAGATTTCATCATTCAAACATGGTTCGCCATCGTGGGTCGCGATCGCGTCGCAGTTTCGGTTATTCCACATCCGTCGCGGCATATCGATTGAATATCGGGTGATATCTACATTATAATACATGAAAGTTTCCAAAAATTTTGAAAAAATTACTAAAATTAGAAAATACCAAAAAAGGCACAATTTGAAAAAATATCCGAGTCGACTCCGAGTGGACTCAGATATATCGGCCAATATCATGCATCACGGATTCGAATCAGTCAATATCGACTGAGTCAGAGATCAGTATCATACCGGTCCCCTCCGTTCCAATTACAACTCGGTCGATATGGCGAACCATGCATTCAATGGAAGTTCTTATTGTTCTCCAATACCAAGTCACTGCTTGAAGTTCTTGGATAATCCCATGCAGTTTGGACCAAGTTACCACCAACCTTGAATTTGGATAATGCCTATAATCATGTTTTAGTGACACCTTTTGTTACAATGTAGAACCCTATGACTTGTATGGACAGTGATTGTGCTTGTGACAATTTTTATGAGGTGGCACCCATGATTTGCTTATTCTTTTGCAACCTTTTTTAAGTCTTATTAGACAAGTCCTGCAATTAATTCACATGGTGGAGCATCTATCTATCTACTTTCGTTGGTCTGATCAACCATGGATCTTCCGTTCCATCAACACCAATTACTCTTGAATTTCGTATTAGTGCATCGTCAATGTCGAGTTTAACATTCATTGCAGGTTTTGCTTGTTACGAGACTAATCTGGAGTTTGCTTTTGCATTGCTTGGAGTTGCCAAGTCACTCGAGAAGATAATAGTTGAGCTTCGCGATAAATATAGTCATATTCATCCTGTCTTTCCACGTTGGAGAATGACCAGACAGCATGCCAAACAGCTCAAAGCAAAATTATTGGATACATAATGGAAACATGCAATTTATTGTTTCGACAAAAAAAAAATAAAAATTGAAACATGCAAATAAACTCTTGGATGTTTGGATAGCAAATTTTCCAAAAAAAATTTTCGCTTACATCATAAACATATTTTTCAATCCACCTTTTTATATTTTCAATCATCTTTTTATCTTACATACATTACATCAAAAAAAATACTAAAGTAATTATTTGGAATAATACTCTATCCAAATGTATCCATACAGATAATGAATGCTTTTCTCAAAGCACATGGTTCTTGGATAACCTTGTATCTGCCTAGAAATATTTGGATGTACCTTTTTTTTTTTTTACGAAAACGTTAGGAATTGTATTGATATCAAAACAAGCTATACAACTTGAGCAAATGGGCCCACAAGGAACTTTACAATAGTGTTGTTTGACACTGAGGACTTAGATATTCCTCATCTTGCACTAATATATATATATATATATATATATACTGGTCCTCCACAAAGGCTAGTTTCTGCCATACCTAGGAGGGAATCATTGAATTCTAGAAATCTGCTGTCTCTAAGACAAAAGAGTAGGGATGTGTCAAGTCCTTCTCTTGTCAAAGGTTTAGCTGCAATTTGTACTAATCCAAAATGAATATAATTGTATTTTTCTTTATGTTTTTCTATTGTTCTTTTGGATAGTAGTTTGATTTCTTCATGATCAACATCTAAAGCTATAGTTTGTTCTACTGTTTTAATTGTATAATCTGAAGTAGAAAACATCCACTTTCTGTCTCTTTCATAAATATCAGTTTGTGTATATTTAGGGATTTCCCAATTGTCTATGTCTTGATTGACATCTTGTATATGAATTTCTTCTTTTAGTTTGGTGTTTGAAGAAGAACTAGAAGATGCAGAATTTGTTCTAAAAAAGGAAGCCATGTAAAAAAGACAAGTAAAATTAAAAAATAAGCTTAAACAAATGAATAAACTTTATAATCATCTTCCCTTTGGCACAGAATCCTTCGGGATCCATGGAGGATAAACTATTTTTCTTAATCAAATTATAAAGGATAGTGTGAAACCTACAAGAAAAGATCTAACCTTTTGAGAAGAATTAACTATACATGACGACCATATTTCCATCATATTAAAGATAGTAAAAATAAACCTACGAGAATAGATCTAAATCTTTTGAGAAAGATTAACTATACATGACGACCATATTTCCAAACAAAATCATAAGATTGATAGTAAAAACCCATTTTCCCTGGATCTGATCTTGTGACACTTCCCCGTCTTGGAGTACGTCCCAAGAACCTCAACGCCCCTACAGAGCCAAATCCCATGGTCTTACCTGGACCGGACGTTGGCACTTACTGGATCCATGCCATTCAATCAGATCCAAAGTCATGAAATCAGAACTATCAAAATTATAATAAGCTTGAATACATTAGATGGTAATCACGAAGTTAACCAGTCTCATCTAATAAGATCTAAACTTGTAGATCTACACTATCAGTAGCATAAATAAGAAAGATGGTAATCACGAAGTTAATAAATTTCATCAGGAAGATATAAACTTTTAGATCTACACTACCAACATCATAATAAGTAAAGAAAGATAGCCATCTCCCCACTTCCCCCTCTGGCTCTGATACCAGACGGGACGAGGGGTTAGCCCCTTAAACCAAGAACAAGTAAAGAATAGAGGAGGAAAGCATAAAAGTTAGGAAGTGGGTCGCAGCCGGACTGCCACTAGTTAGTATAGGCGGTTGAACCAGCCATGTATAAACAAAATGTAAATAAAATGTAAGAACAAGTTAGAGTGTTAGATCAGGCGGTATAACCAGCCATGTATGGTTAATATAATCAAAACAAATAAAAATAAGTAAATGAATTTTCCAAACTTTACAGTTTCTTTAAAAGACAAAAATATTCTAGATACTTTAACTTTAAACATAAAAACTGCCAATTGTAGAGTCAAAACTGGGACTCTTCCTGTGGCTATCATTTATAGAATTCAATTCAAAGTTATGAATTTAGCATTCAGGACATGAGCCTTAAAAACATTACAAAAAGAAGAAACAGTCCTATTCCAAACAGATCTGGCCAGATCTAGGATTACAGTCCCAAGATCTATTACCTGGAACCAGATCTCACTACCAGAAAGCTGGGTTCTTCCCGAAGTAGTTCCAGCAGATCCAATACAAAATACATCAGTTTCAAGCATTCAACAATTTGCTTCTGGAGCTGTTCAAATCAAATTCAACAGATCCATGAGTTTCAGGGCATCATCTTCATCAACAACTGGTATAGATATGCCTAGATACTCAACAGGAAGAAGGTCAGTTTCAGACAGACCGCTGACTCCTTCCATTTCAACCAGACTTCAAGATCTAGATCTTTCTTCTAAGATTCCACAAGCAAGGTATGCAGCCAGCAGACCTACTCCTTCAGAGGCCCAAGATGAATCCTCTGATGATACGGAACAAGAAGGACTTCCTAGATCTCCTACATATTCTTCAATAACAGAGAGTCGTCCTCAACTTGATGAGTTAAGGGTGATTTCTTTGGATAAACAAGATATCAAAACAGAATTTTATGCTGACAACAATTATCCAAAAAGGATGTGGTTCTTTGATAAATACAAGGGACAACATCGACAAAAAATACAAGAAGATTTCTATGAGTTTCTCAGAAGAACGAAACAACATATTCAGTTCTTCGATTGGTTTGAAGTATATTCACAAAGAAAAGGAATTAATTATCCTTTTTCGCAAACAACAAATGTGGTAACAAGGTGGCAGACAGCTGAAGGAGAAATTCAAGCACAGCTTCCACCACCAAAGTCAATCATCTTCACATACAAATCAACAGAAATTAATGCTAAGCCATTCAAGCTCAAGAACATCCAGGATGAAGGAGCAATTAATAGCAAGGACATCCAAGGAATCTATGAGCAAAATAACTACACCAACAAGTATCTCCAAACTCTTGGAGAATATCTCTTAAACCAACCTATTTCCAAAATTCCTTCTATAACCACTTCTTCATCAAACCCAATTTTCAAACCTGATGAAATACCAACCAAATTTAAAAAAGAACTCCAAAACAAACCTTTAACCCAATTGGAAAAACGAATAGCCAAAATAGAACAATCCTTTTCTACCCCAATGACCAAACAAGGGTCAAATAACCAAGGTTCTGTAAGTGTTAGTCAAACGGCTTGTACCATTACCAAAGAAGAACCTCAATAGTCTTTGACCTTAAACAAATTACATCAACCTTCTTCTTCACAAAACCAGATTACCAACTGGAAAAATCCACAAAAACTATACTATTCCAGAGCCACTTATCCAGATATCCTTCTTGAAGAAAAATCCAACATCCTGCAAAATTCATATAATGCTAACAACATATATGAATGGAGCATAGATGGGATTTCTGAATACAACATTCTCACAATTCTTCAGCAAATGACAATGGTGGCAACAGCCTATCGGACATCACATGGCTGTACTGACCAATTAGCTGCTCATATTCTTATTACAGGATTTACAGGACAACTCAAAGGTTGGTGGGATGAACACCTCACCATAGAAGACAAAGACAGCATTCTTAATGCAATCAAGGTGGATACTAATGGTGAACCAATTCTTCGAGATTGAGATACTATCTCAGATGCGGTGGCAACCTTGATATTCACTATTGCAAAAACATTCGTCGGAGATCCAGGGATATTCAGGGAAAAATCATCGGAGCTACTAAACAATCTCAAATGCAAGAGTCTTTCAGACTTCCGATGGTATAAGGATACATTCTTAACCAGGATCTACTCCAGGACGGATGGCAACAAGGCCTATCGGAAAGAAAAATTCCTTGATGGTCTTCCAAAATCATTAAGAGACCTTGTTCGAGAAGAATTAAGGACTCAATACAATGAAACTGTACCATGAGAAGAAATAACCTATGGACAGTTAACCAGTCAAATTCAACAAGTGGCACTCATAGTGTGTAGATAAGACAAGATGCTCAGACAACTAGCAAAGGATCGAGCCCAAAGGAGAAAAGACCTTGGATCCTTTTGTGAACAGTTTGGGTTACCCAGTTGCTACAAAAAACCTCACAAACGGCCCAAGCCCACAAAACATTTTGAAAAACCACCTATATACAAAAAGAAATATCAGCCCAAACAACCTTTACCCATACAGTCTCCTCAAATAACAAACTCTTCTCCAGTTTGCTACAAATGCCATAAACCCGGGCATATAGCTCGATATTGCAAACTCAACCAAAGGATTAATACTTTGGGACTAGATGACCAAGTCAAAATTCAAATATCAAACCTTCTAATTGATTCAGAAACTGATTCTGAAAAAGAAGAAGATTATCTCAATCAATTGGAAGATGATATTTCAACATCTACTTCCTCACAAACCGCCAGTGACAAAGAAGGAGAAGGCCCTACCATCAATGTCTTAACAAAAGACCAAAACCTTCTTCTTAACATCATCG
Organism: Coffea eugenioides; assembly: GCF_003713205.1. NCBI lineage: Eukaryota > Viridiplantae > Streptophyta > Magnoliopsida > Gentianales > Rubiaceae > Coffea > Coffea eugenioides. The sequence goes on from NC_040038.1 coordinate 41,916,015, forward strand.
AAGATACTCCTGAAATAGAGAAGAGACAACTCTATTTAGACAAATTCAAAGAATCCCTGAACCAAGCCACAAATTCTTCAAATCCCTTAGCCAAAGACCCTAGAATTCTTAAAACCTATAATCTCACAGACATTCTTGATAGGTTTCCCTCCAAACCTGTTAAACCTTTGACCCTACAACACCTTCAAACAGAAATTGATCTGCTCAAAGAGGAGATTAGATCGATTAGAGCCAAACAAGACCTTAGCAACCTTGTTCTTCAAAACCTAACACCAATTGAGGAACCTATCAACCAGGAGGATTCTGAATTCCTAGAACAACTTTCTAAAAAACCCAAGGAAGACAAGGATTATTTGGTCCAGATTCGATTACTAATTAATAATAATTATGTGATCGAAACCGAAGCCCTATTTGATACTGGGGCAGATCAAAATTGTATTCTTGAAAGCCTTATCCCACCTCAATTCTTTGAACAAAACAAAGAAATTCTCAGAGGAGCTAATGGATCCAAACTTGAAATTAACTTCAAGTTAACAAATGTTCAAATCCAATTCTTCTCATTATCTATTCCAAATACATTTCTTCTAGCCAAAAAACTATCCAACAATGTTATTCTTGGAACACCTTTTATTAAAAAACTTGTTCCTTATCTTACTACAAACGAGGGCATAATACCCCAACTTCTTGATTCAAATGCCCTCCTGCCTTTTTCTAAAAAACTAACAAATTTTGTTTTGCAGGAAGAATGACAAATTCAGCAATAGTCGAAGAATGGATACCTCAATACCTTGCCAATAATTCTATCGTAAAAGAATATTATTCTCACAAACATCAATGCAGGGAAGATAGGATCAGATTCTTCAATGTTGTATTTTACAACTTTGAAACGGGACAAAGCATTCCTCCCTATCTTCGGTATCAACATAACAACATTGTTGCAAAACCAACAAACAACACAGTTCGCAGTTTGAAGGATCAAAGCTTCATGAGGCGAAGAAAAATTCAGAGACTAATTCTTCACAAACATTGGATCAAGCATCAAGGGGGAACACAAGCACCTGAGATTGACAAAATGATTCAAGAAACAAAACAAGAGCTATCCGCAACTATCTTCTGAAAACAAGATATTCAAGCTGGCTCAATCGAAACAAAATTCAGAAAAAATCATTTTTACTGTAGCACCGGAGGTACTGTAGCAATCCGGCAAGTTACTGTGCAAACATGACAACAAAAGACAAACGTTGCACTGTAGCGCACACTGTAGCGGTACTGTAGCAACACTGTAGCGGGTACTGTAGCACTACGGAAATTTTGCTATAAATACCCCTCAAACCCAACACCATTCCTACACCAATTCTTCAAAGCTACTTCTCTCTCTAGCTTGAAGAATCCTCCTCCCTCTCTCTACAAACAAGTTCCTAGTTTTTATATTTTAGTTTTTAGGATCAAACAAAGGAGCTTGTCCAAGCTTCATATCCTTATATATATATATATATATATATATATATATATATATATATATATTTCAAAATCAAGATATACTAATCTTTTCCATCTTTATTTATTCCTGACAGAAGACATGGAAAATGTTATTTAAATAAGAAAGTTATTTCTGTGCTATTTAAATAAGGGATAATTTCAGAAACCTCCCCTGAGGTTTCTGACAGTCTCACTCACCTCTCTTGAACTTTGCAAAATATCAGATACCTCCCTTGTCAGATTATTGGGCCCTATTTGTGATATCATTGATGATGAATTGACAGATATACCCTCATAACTTATGATATATTTTGAAGCTATTTTGACAGAATTAGTTAAATGAGTAATAGAGATATAACTTATGATATATCCACTATTCCACTTTACACTTTTTCGTCGTAGTACAATCGCCAATGAAGAGTTTAGCACTAGTGTTACCTTTCTCTAAAGTCATGTATTTCATGTTTTTTTTTTGTAAGACAATTATCTAGTGTAACTCATTACTTATATTTGGGTAAATTTGGTTTTCAAAAATTCAATGACGTAAATTGTATATTACATCATCTCATAAAGTGATGCGACACAATTTGGGTTATTGAATTTCTTGAAAATCGGATCTACCTAAGTTCTGGCATTCAAACGAAGCTTGTTGAATAAATTCGACTAACTACAGTGTGAATTAATTTTTTTTTTTAAAAAATCTCAAGTAAAGTATCTAGCACTAAATGAAATGAAGTATCTTGCTACTTCATTTCATTTTCCACAGAGAAAATCGCAAAAAGAGTTATTAAACTATTGAGAATTTGGTTATTTGATCGTTCCACTATTTATTTAACTGCAATTGCCATTCACTCAATTAACCAAATAGTGAAAATTTTTTTGTGACTTAACTAGTAAAAATTTATACTTTTAATCACTCAAATAATATTTTTTTATGACTTAACTAATAACAATTTATATTTTTAATCACTCAAATTATAAAACTATACATTTTTTTTATATCACCAGAAGTATGCTTCAATTAATTGAATGATCATATTAGCTAAATAAATGTCTAATAGCTAAAACAAAAAAATATAAATAGCATTGTAACATTGTTTGAAGAAGCCATCTGCATTTGTTTCTAACTGGTTCAACTTATTATTTCTTTTTTTTTGCTTTTGCTTTAGCTCAAGTTGTGGATAAGCAAAAAGGGCATATGTGGAACACAAATATCATCTCACTCCTCAAAATATTTTTTTAATGCTCATTTTTCTGACATGGGCTGATCTTGTTACTCCAACTATAAGTTCAGGGGAGGTATATGATATTTTGCAAAGTTTAGGGGAGGTGAGTGAGACTGTCAGAAACTTCAGGGGAGGTTTCTGAAATTATCCCAAAATTCAATGACGTAAATTGTATATTACATCATCTCACAAAGTGATGCGACACAATTTGGGTTATTGAATTTTTTGAAAATCGGATCTACCTAAGTTCTGGTATTTAAACGAAACTTGTTGAATAAATTCGACTAACTACAGTGTGAATTAATTTTTTTTAAAAAAAATCTCAAGTAAAGTATCTAGCACTAAATGAAATGAAGTATCTTGCTACTTCATTTCATTTTCCACAGAGAAAATCGCAAAAAGAGTTATTAAACTATTGAGAATTTGGTTATTTGATCGTTACACTATTTATTTAACTGCAATTGCCATTCACTCAATTAACCAAATAGTGAAAATTTTTTTGTGACTTAACTAGTAAAAATTTATACTTTTAATCACTCAAATAATATTTTTTTTATGACTTAACTAATAAAAATTTATACTTTTAATCACTCAAATTATAAAACTATACATTTTTTTTATATCACCAGAAGTATGTTTCAATTAATTGAATGATCATATTAGCCAAATAAATGTCTAATAGCTAAAACAAAAAAATATAAATAGCATTGTAACATTGTTTGAAGAAGCCATCTGCATTTGTTTCTATCTGGTTCAACTTATTACTTCTTTTTTTTGCTCTTGCTTTAGCTCAAGTTGTGGATAAGCCAAAAGGGCATATGTGGAACACAAATATCATCTCACTCCTCAAAATATTTTTTTGATGCTCATTTTTCTGACATGGGCTGATCTTGTTACTCCAACTATAAGTTCATGGGAGGTATATGATATTTTGCAAAGTTTAGGGGAGGTGAGTGAGACTGTCAGAAACCTCAGGGGAGGTTTCTGAAATTATCCCTTTAAATAATAACAATAAAAATAATAAGGTAAATTTTTTTTTTTGCCGCAAAATGTATATCAAGATCCTTGATGGACTCGCAAAACCTCACTGCCTTACGGTTTGCGAAGGATTTTGGGATAGCACTTCTTTTTTTTTTTATTTTATTTTATTGGAAGGTGATGCTCTTAACATTGTTCAGAGAATTAATAGTGATGAACCTTATCTGTCGATTATAGTAAAACTTAATTCATGGAATCAGATCCCTGCTTGCCAGCTGATGGTGATGAACAAAATATTCCTGCTCACATCTTGTCTAAACTTGTCTCCTGAGGTAAGTGCTGTCTGGTTTGTAAACTTCCCCAAGAAAGTTATTGATGCTGCTCTTGTTGATCCTTCATAAATGAATATTATTTCTGAGTTTCAAAAAAAAAAAATGTTGTGGCCTTCTTATTGATTCAAATATTGTGGCCTCGATATTCAAGGGCTGAAAATTGAAAATCCCTTTCGATTTTCCAAGAAGATAGTAATTTCTAAAGATTCTGCCTTCTTTGTCCCTTAACATCTTTCAACTACCATTTCAAAACTACTAGAGACTTCTATGGACAAATTCAATGCCAGAAGCCTAGGATTGTCCACCAAAGTGGTGGCACGCTATGAACATGAACATTTGCTGAGAATTTTAGCCATTAACTATCATTTACAGAGATTTCGTCCCCGTCTCCTGTCTGTCCCACGCAAAGATTTAAAGTAACCCAAAATTGTGTCAGATATGTGAACAACATCCAAAGCGATAAATAGTAAGGATGCAATTATAATCAGCCTGTGTAAAAATTTTGCTTTATCAGTATATTGATAAGAGTGTTCCACAAAATTCTCCTTTTAACTGCTAGTTCTTGTATAGGCCAAAGGAAACCAACTCTTAGAAATCACGTAGTTGTCAGATTTAAGAACACAGCAGAAATATTATTGCATGACCTACAAAGTGCATCCTAGCTTGAAAATCATCAAAGCCTCATAACCACAGTATCAAAATTGTGGAAACATCACGCAAGATAAACAATGCACTAGTCTACGAAGAAAAGTGCATTAATCCTAAGTTTTTTGTGAACAAAAAGAGGTATTCCTGGAGCTATGACCAACCGTACATGTATCGTACAGAGCACCTGGAAATTCCAAATTGAGGTGGGAAAAAGAGGAGAGAGTTATCCTTAACATATTGCCAAACAAGCTAGCCTGTTCCTAAGATAAAGTAGCTAAAGATTTTCAAAATCAGCAAGCTTGAACTAGAGTCTAATAGCCCTGACAAAACATGAACCAATAACCAACCTAATTTTCATACTAACTGGAAAGAACAGTTGAAGTTCATCAGGAAAGTTAAATGGAAAAAACCTGCTGCACCTCCTATATCCATCTCCAATATGTTCTACTTTCTCTAAAAATATCTTCACCAAAATTATCTGAGTGTGTTGAACCACTGAATATACTCTAATGAGGATGACCCATCATCTGTATACCCTATTCTTCACAACTTTTTCTACCTCTCCTGCTTTCAGTTGGCTTACTGTAAATATTTTCACCAGAGTGATTTATAGGTGTGTTCAACCACTGAAAATACTCTAACAAGGATGATTCATCAGCCAAACACCCTGTTCTTCACAATTTTTTCTACCTCTCCTGCTTTCAAATGGCTTATTCTATTATCCTTCAACCATCTTTCTCCCCCAGCCAAACCATTTTGAAGTAGCTTCTTTTCCATTTTCAATAGCTTCAATCCCTCACTTGTTCTGGGAAAGAAGCCTTCAGGTCTCAAACACCATGTGCAGAACACCCCAAACAGTACTTCCAAATCATTACTAAGCTTCTTAACTCCCCCATCATTGAATTTCACATTACTCAGAAAAATACCACCACATATAAATTGGTCAAGACCACTAGCTAAAGATCTCCACACCCTAACAAAGTCCATTGCATTCAAATTTTCTTCCAGTACTGACAATTTTCCTTGAAGATACTCTAAAGCCCCAAGAAACAATCTAGACACACCCCACCCTTCTTCACCCTTTTCCTGCCATTGCTTTCTGTTTTTCATGTAATCTCGACAAGAAGCATCAAATCCACGCAAAATAACTGTTGATAACTTCTCTATCCATTCTACTCTAAATCTCTCAAGCTTGTCCACTTCCTTCACAATATCATTCTCTCCTTTTGCTTCCATTGATCTTCCACTAAAATCACCTATGCCAGATGTTTCCAACTGATCATCCTGGTCCAATCCCATTTCAAGGAAAAAGACATCCTCACACCATTCTTTCAAAATAGACACAAAACCACGAGCAGCATTAAGTGATATTGCAACTTTGACTAAAGCATCATCATCCGTCAGAGCTGTCAATCCCTCAGCCTCAAGGCACCTGAGAAGTAAGCAATCCAAGAACTTCTGTATTATAGGCACACATGTCAATCTAACAAACCTTGACTTCAATGAGATGCTGGGCAGTGATCGACAACGATCAACCACATAAGACAGAAGACGCAGGATAACACTGGAAATTGGCGGCGACTTGCTATCTTCTTGACCTGATAAAAGAGCAGCACCCAGAGATTTAGTAGACCAGCTTCTTTCATCCTCCATCTCTTGTTTCAATTTGTCAATAGTGTCACTGAGCTCTATCTCAGCCCACAAATCAAGCCAGTCAGGTCTGTCACAGAACACAGAGAGCGATGATATTTTGTGCTGGTTCTCATCTTCTGGTAAAGAAACCAAGATTCCAGAATGTGCTACCAAAGACTGAATTCGTTTATCAAATGAGATCATCAAGTCGATAAGATGTAGCCAAGATATTCGTGCCTGTGAACGAATTCCCGAGATACTCTCTTCCTCCAGCTGGGCAACATACATAGGGAGTATTTCTTTTGCCAAATATGTTGATAAGGAAGTTACCATAGCAGAGACCCATTCTTCTCTACAACTGTAGCCAGATAACAATGCTTCATCAACCAGTGGTTGCAATAAATCATCCATGGAGTCCACATAGTCTCGAGTGATTTTGTACACAAGGGCAAAAATGAACTCAGGCTTATCAATCCATTTTGAGAAGTGGTGTTGAGAATCAATGAATATAGGATTGACGAGCTCTTCAATAGCCCAAAGAGGCTGGCGCAATGCAACTTCTCTATTATGTCCTTCAAGCTGACGAGACTTTCTCTGTCTTTGCAGTTCTTGGAGACTACACAAAGCCAGAAAACTTTTGCAGTATTGGTGTTTGAGGTCCCCTTCCACTGTGAAAAGGGGATTTTGGACTTCACCCGATCCTTTTACATTGAGACTCGATGAATTTAAAGATGATAGAGATGGTGGCCATCCTAGGGAAGCAAGAAGAGATCGATGATCTGCGACTGCCTGTGGTCTAAGAACAGCTAAAGCTCGATCTACTCTGTGATCAACAGCTAAAACAAGTCGAGTCCACTGGGGATTTGACTTTGCAATGGAAGAGAGAATGGCTTCTGTCAGTTTAAGAGTTCTAATAGCACTGACACGCGTATCCTGAAGCAAAGAAGAAATAAGAACAGAAAATCAGAAGGGAAATTCCAGGACTCTAATTCTCTTGCAGTTTCAACACATCCAAGCTGGACTTCTAGTTTATTAGAAGATGGATGCCTCCTTAGTGTTCTGTTTAAAGTTACAGAGACAGCATCTTCAATGTCACCCACCAAAGTGTCAAGTTTTAACGCTGTCTCTGAAATGAAAAAAAAAAGAGTTAAAAAAAGGCAAAAACAAGGATTACACTCTGAATTACGTATGATTTAACATAAAAAAAAAAGGTTCCACAACCCAAGCATTGTAAACATTGGTATACATGAATGACTATTGAATTGACAGTAAAGAAACACTGAAAAGAAGACAAAGCTCATATGCTAGTAGGAATATATCTTCTTCCACGCAATTGAGATGACACTACGAAGAGGAAAATCATGAATGTCTATACTATATACTATAGTAACCATTGGTTAAAGTCTTAAAACCACCACCATGATTAAAAGTATGGCCTTAATGAAGAAACCCATTTTCTTGTGTTGATAAGAGTCATAAAATATTAAGACGATAAGTTCAAAGAACAGAGGAAGTGTCAAGCTTATTAAATGACTCAATCAAATCTCCCCTACAAAAACATTTTACTGATATTTGATGACAACTGACATGACCAGATGACTGAAGTTATCTATACTTGTGGTGAGAATCAAGAGCACCTCCTTGGGGGTGTGAAATATGCTGAAAAGTAGTGGACCAGTGCAGCAGTTGTTGGACCCCCTTCACGAGCAGTGTAGGGGGCTGATTGTGGCACAGGTTCTAGCTCTACCAAAAACTGGCAGCGTCAGTACTAATTTTGAAATTAAAACATTAATAAATTGCACAACAACCTAAAATCTGCTTCATGGTGATTCTCACCTTGAAAAGAAAAGCCTCTAGATGCATGAATTTATGTTTTGACTGCCAAACAATTATGGCATGAGTAAAGTTGGAGCACTCTGTAAGTCACAAAATTTATTAGAATGGGACTAAATTACCTAAGGTGCAAATCTTGGACGCTTATTGTTGAAACTCTTCAGAATTCTGATTTTACAGCCTATAAAAGAAGTATTATTTGATTATAAATGTGATGAAACAGCTACCTTTGCAGATTTTCAGTGCATTTACTTCAGCAATCGAAATCTTCTATTCTTCTAAAGTTCACCACATTCAGCAACATTTAGTTCGTCAACATCTAAGTTGCTTAGAACTTAGAATTGACAGTAATCAGACATCTAGAGCACACCTCACAACTTCTTGCTGAAGTCATGGTTGACATCATAACAAAATTGGAATTCTCTCTTCCAATCAGGAAATCTTATTAATCCAGAAAAGGATTTGGCAGACGGTACTTGATTTGCTTCAGTTCATCCTACAGCATTCTTTCTTCGTCGATCAAATTTCCATTATACCAAAGCCAAATCTCTAGCACACAACCAAATTGAAAACTTTTCAAGAAAAAAAGAAACTTTCAAGTTAAATTTCTTCGATATCCACACATTTTTATGAAAACACCAGAAATGCCATCGAATTCAACTCCATCAACTTCCTCCAGAAAACAATTAATTTCTTCAAGCAATAAAAAAAGGGAAAGGATGAATAAAAATACAAACATATTCACCTGCATAAGTCCTCACGGCTTCAACCCTCGCCACCTCCTTCGCCAATGCCGGCAGCTCCTCCCCAAGTAATCTTCCAGACCCTCCATCTACATACAACAATTGTACACATCTATACATATAATCAATCAAAAATAAATCACAATTAACAAAACTTACAAATGAGTGCATGAATTCTGATAATATATACCTGATGAAGAAGAAGCAGAGGAGACAGTGGAAGAGCGAAGATCAGATAATTTACACCTAATAGCCTCAAAATTGGAACCGATTTGATTGGAATGCGAAGAATAATCAGCGAGTAATTGGTTGAAGTGGTGGCTGAGATCAGAGAGACTCCGGTCGAGGCTATCGCACTCGGTTCGGAGCTCCGAGACGAGAACAGGAGCGAGGTGGTGGAGGTCTTCGTCGGCGGTGAGTTTGGCGTTGAGGCAAGCTAGGGTTGTTCGGGAGAGGGAGGAGATCGGAGGAAGGGGGAGGATCCGAGTTGGATGCTCAGTTCGGGTCATTGGGGAAGCGGGTCGGGTCATGTAACGGGGAATGGATGGCGGGGATACTATGCAAAGGGGAAACTTAGAGAGCAGAATTTAAGAAATGCGGATCCATCTACAAATAATACGAAAGAAAAAGAAAGGGATAATTTCAGAAACCTCCCCTGAAGTTTCTAATAACTTCACTAAGTTCTCATGGGGTTTTGGAAATTACACTTATCTCCCTTAACTATTTAAGGGTGTGTTTGATAAAATCGAAATTTGAAATATGGAATCTAAAGTTTGAATTCATTAAAGGGATAATTTCAGAAACCTCCCCTGAGGTTTCTGACACTTTCACTGACCTCCCCTGAGGTTCTGAAAATTTCACTTACCTCCCCTGGACCCCTTTTCTGACATCATAAAGGCCAAAATGACAAATGTATCCTCGGAAGTTATTGTTTATTACTACCGTTTAGTTGCCTAAAAAGGCATGTGGTGATTAAATAAGTTTAATACAACTCCTTCAAACTTGATTACAAAATCATGAATTAAAGCTTGATTAAGGAGGTTCTGGTGCCAATTGAGCTGCAATATTGGTGCCATTTTTGTGTCTGCTGTGATTTGACAAGAAGATAACATATCACTTATATGCATAGTGGGTTGACACTCTGGATTACGGAAAGAAACAGAGGAGGTAACAAGAACAAAAATGGGAAGGAAGTTATTATCAAAGCAGTGGTCCTGATATGCATTGGAGTATCAGCAGCAAAGTGAAGCTATTAATTGTTGTTTTCGTATAGTTGCAAACACAGCAGTAAAGGTACAAAATTATTTGTTCCTTTAAATTTCGTTTACTGGTGCTGCTCCTTTAACTAACCTTTACTAGTATTGCTCGATTCCACCTCTATCTCGTGTCTAATTCTTGATATTGAACATCCATTTTGTTTGTTAAGTGAATTTTTGAGTTAATCATTGACACTTAACTGAAGCCATTGCATATTATGTGTGAGACTACTCTGAAATCTTGTGCTACATGTATGCTGTGAAGATTAGTTGATCATAATTATTGTTATGTTAATGAAAGTTGAGTAGCATGCTGCTGAGTTATATAACCAATGTTTCTAGTTTTTAGATGCTGTTTTCTCAAACTAGCTTTGGTTATGATCATCATCATATTTGAATGCTGAGATTGTAGGATGGAGAATCTTGCTGCTGCCTATGACATTATGGTTCACTGTAATGGGAACAAAATCAAAATTCCAAATGTGGATCCAACTGGCTATACGTACATCTCCTTGCTATTTGATGTAACTGAGAAGACATTGAGTAAAATGCCTGGCAATGTTAATATGGTTATGCAGATGAGATGTGAGGTTCCTGGAAAAAATTGCATGATGGATGTTAATGATGATGATTCAATTACTGAGATGTTCAAAATACATAAATCTAAATTAGTAATTAACTTGCATGTGTCTGATATGGAAATTAACCTAGTTGATGAAGACAATACATCAGTGAATGTGAGAGAAATGAACAAAGGAGATAGTGTAGGCTTTGAACAAATTCCTAGCAAGACAATAGTTGTAGACATTGGACAGTCGGATGATAACTATGGTGACTCTAGCTCTGATGATTCCTGGAAACACAACCTACATGTTGACACTGATGAGGAATTAGATGATGATAGGGCAGTAGATGCATACAGTGAGGACAGTAACACTAACGTTTCTGATTTTGAGGACAATGAGGCTCTTGTTGTGGTTCCTGATTCTGATAATGAGGAAGAAAATGAACCTATGAGACAAGTAATGAGACAAAAAATATGGATTTATAATAACAAAGATGAGATAGAGTTTCAAAAGGGTCAGTTGTTCACCAATGTGGATGCCTTTAGAGCTGCATTAAAAGACTATGTCATTCAAAAAGGCTTTCCTATTTTGAGGTTGAAGAATGAGAAGAGTCGAGTCACTGCTGTCTATGGTGTTGAGGGATGTCAGTGGAGAATTCATGCTTCACCAGTGGCTGATTCAGTCACTTTTCAGATTAAAAGCTATCAGCCAAAACACACTTGTGTTATGGACAAACAATGTGCTGAGGCCACATCCGACTGGATGGCCAAGAAATTGGTTTCTGTCATGAGGGATCATCCTAATATGACCAGTAAAGGGGTAGAGGCAGAGTTGCTTAAGTATGGTGTGAGGCCTAGTAAAATGTAAATTTTTAGAGCTAAAAACAAAGCACTAGCTGAGATAGAAGGCACACATGCTGAATCATATACAAAATTGCCAAGATATGCTGAGCTACTAAGAAAGTATAATCCCAATAGCATATGCAAAATACATTATGATAGACCAAATATCTTAGTTGAGCCTACCTGCCTAAGAATCTTTGTCAGTTTCACAGCACAAAAGCTAGGATTTCTGGAAGGGTGCAGGCCTTTTGTGGGGTTTGATGGCTGTTTCTTGAAGGGTCCGTTTGGTGGTGTATTGCTCACAGCAGTAGCTTTGGATGCAAATAACAGCATATTTCCTTTAGCCTTTGCTGTAGCTGAATGTGAGAGTAAGGATACTTGGAGGTGGTTCTTCCACTATTTTTCTGAGTTTTTTGGACCATTTGATCACAGGAAGCCTTTAACATTCATGAGTGATAGGCAAAAGGTAAAAATTCTGTCCAAAGCTTTTCATGTTTAATCTGAAAATGCTGGCTGAGTCATTTTATTTTGATTACAGGGATTGAATCTTGCATATGAGGAGATGATTCCTGAGGCAGTTGGAAGGCACTGCTGCAGGCATATATGCAGCAACTTTAAGAATCAATTTCCAGGTATCTTACTTAGTAGTTTCTTTTGGAAGGCAGCGAAAAGCTATGATGCAGTAGGACATAATGATGCAATGGCTAGCATTAAAGACATTAACATAAATGCCTGAAAATATTTGGATAAAATTCCAAGAACTACCTGGTGTAGACATGTATTCTCGACTGAGTTGAAATGTGACCATGTGACAAATAATTTTACTGAGTCTGTTAATGCTTGGATTGGTGATCTAAGAGGAAAACCAATACTGACTTTGGTTGATGGTTTAAGAAGAAAGTTCATGCAAAAAATGCATAAAAGGTACCAGAAAGGCTGCACCTTGACTGGTCACATTACTCCCCGAATTGTTGAGAAACTGTCAGAAATTGGTCAAGCATCAAGAAAATGTCAAATACATATGGCTAGTGAGGATATATTTGAGGTTGGTGATATGGACAGGACCTACATAGTTAACTTGAGGCAAAGATTCTGTGACTGTGGTGCTTTTCAAATTTTTGGAATTCCATGCAAGCATGCAGCATTAGGAGTTATGTATAAGAGAGAAAAACTAGAGAACTACTGTGAGGTTTGGTTCACCAAAGACATGTATTTAAAAACATACTCGCACTTGATTCATCCCATTCCTGATGTGAAGAGATGGCCTTCTATGCCTGAAGTGCTACCAACAACTGTCTTGCCACCACCTCTAAGAAGAGCTCCTGGTAGACCAAGAGTAAATAGAAGAAGGGAAGCTGATGAAACTACTTGCACAGCACAGCCAAAGAGGTCAAGCACTCTTAAGTGTGGAAATTGTGGAGCTTTTGGTCACAATAAGAGGACTTGCAAAGGAGCACCTGTGGAGAAAAGCTCCAGCAACACTACTCCTACTGAACAGGTATACATTACACTATTTGATATTATCCCTGCCTCCTAACTATTACTAATAGTAATTAGTTGTTTTGTATCACAGATGGCAATTAGAAGAGGTAGACCTGGTAGAGGAATGGCTAATACAGGCCTGTCCGGAGCTATTCTCTGGGTAAAGTACAATTATCATAATCATATGCTGAGTCAATTGAGTAGTTTATCTACTGCAAATCTCATTGCAGCTTGTCTCTCATGTTTTAGGATCATGCAACTGGAAACGTACCTGTTGTGCACTCCAGTCAATGGAGCAATCCAAGCCCCCCAACTACTCAAAATGGTGCAGCACATATTCAAGTGAATCAGCAAACTACTGCAACTTCTCATGCTAATAGAAAGGTATGATTAACATCTGCTATCCCAAACTACTGTCAATAATTCTAGCTGCTATTTCTTATTTCTGATGCACTTTATGTCTCAAATGTAACAGAGAGGAAGGCGTTTTGGACACAATCCTGTAACTTCTGCAGCAAGAGTTGGTGGTAGAACAAAAAACTTCAACTCTGCTTTCACTAATCCAGTTGTTCCAGTTCCACCTACCACTACATCTCAAAATGCTTCATCTATTAGCATAAACGCATCTACAAATCAGTAGACCAAAAGCATCAGTAGTACCAGTGGAATCAGCATGCTGTTTTGACAAGATGCTGCTAAATTCCAGCTGTTAGTTATGTCTACTTGTATCTCTTTTGTTAATGCTTTTGTTAATGCCTTCTTACAGTGACTGTGACTGTGGAATTGCAATCCTTACCATCTGCATATAGTGTTTTGATGCAGATGGTGTTTTGTATTATTGGATTGCAGTGATGCACACGTGATGTTGTATAACTGCTTGCAACTGGCATTTTAGCTAATGTAATGTTCTGCATTTGATCTTTAATCTGTCTTTTTGTTTACTAGTCACATAGAATTGTTTGCAAACTTGGCATAGTGGATGACAAAACAGAAATAAGGTAGTAATTAATTGCTTCACTCTGAAGTCCAAAAAGCTGCATACACAGTTTCATGTTGGTGCTTGAATTAATTCCAAGTAACTTAGCCTTCTGGTATGAATCTCCAATCACCAGAAAAGGCATCATATTACTTGGTACAGTATTGCAGCACAATTGCATGAGTTCATCGAATTGATTTTACAATTTGAATGAAAATAAATACAGCTAATAGGGTGAGGTTTATGATGATCAGTGCATTCCCTAAGGCTCCTGCTATCAGAAATTGCTTTGGCCCCGCAACTTGCCTAACTGGAATGCCATCTCCATTTCTAGCATTAACTTGTCCTCTTTCTGCATTGAGGTTGTTTCTTCTACTAGTGACTTCTTCTTCTTCACCGCTATACCATTCAAAGTACCTGCACTTTGCACAATAGAAGTACAACTTGTCTGGATTCCTTTCACTTTCTGATATCATTACCATTGCCTTGCGATTACAGCGGCAAAATCTGTTTTTAATGGAGAAAGATGTGGGTGAATTCCATGATTCTCCCCTACGGCTTGAAGAGGCCATGGTTGCAGCTAAAACTTTTAACTCAGAGCTTGGATTGCAGCACAGCAAATTAACTTTTTTGTCACTCCAAATCAGTAGCTAATGTAAGACAATAGTATGAACCTCAGAGGTAGTTAAGTTGCAATAGCTTTATATGCTATTGCTGCTGAATTTGCAGCTAGCCGTTGGACCATTTCAGTCACTGAACAAGTATAAATTTGGCCGTTGGACCATTTGAAGCTAGCCGTTACAAAATCATACTAACAATACCTCGCATGGCACATCTGGTGCTTTTGTTCTCTTTTTTTTGCACTTACACCCCCTTAACTTTAGTAATCAGTCCCTATCATTTATTTTTCTTTTAATCTTCTACTAATACAAGGAGCAAAAGGGCAGCATTGGAATAAAATTACTTTCTCACACATGAAACTAATATTATAATATGATTTGGGCTGCATTGTTACTAAAAAATCAAAAGCAAGGGAGGTAAGTGAAATTTTCAGAACCTCAGGGGAGGTCAGTGAAAGTGTCAAAAACCTCAGGGGAGGTTTCTGAAATTATCCCTTCATTAAATTATTGAATTGTTAAGTATTTAATCTAATACATTTGAGTGCATATTATATTCACTTAATTTTGTGAGCAAGTTTTACCAAAAAAATTCAGTGCTATTTAATTAATTCAGATGTTCAATTTTTTATTATCATGTTCACTATTGAGATGAGGGTTTTTGCCACTTAATCTCATTTAAAAGGAAGGCAGAAAGAGAGAAAAAGAAGAAGAAAAGACAAACCAAGAAAGAAAGAAGAAATTTCTACAAAATTTTTCCAGGAGAAAGGCTGACTTTTCAGCCCCCTTGCGGCCCAATTCTCTCCATTGATACAGCTTCGTTTGAGGAGCTTTCAATTTCTTCACAATCTACGAACTTAGTAGAACAAGTTTCATTTAGAAAATCGTTTGCAAAAGATGTCCCGAAGCCCTTTGAATTTGGCCTCCAATTTGCTGCTATGATTTCCCTGGCGCAAGTCTGAAGCTTCATCAACCTGCTTCCATTCACGTTTTTCTGATTCAATCTGGTCATAAAGCTTCATCAGGTATTTCCCCAACTTCTCCTTGTTTGATTCGACATTAATACAAGATATTTTGAGCGTGTTTATGGAGGTAAATGTTCAAGAAACTTAGATCCATATATTTTCATGATTATTTAGTTTTTTGGACCGTGTTTGAAGTTTAGGTAATTATATAATGCTACGAGCTTAGTGTATGTGGAAACACAGTTTGAAAAATGGGGTTCCGTCCATGTTTGGCAAGAATTTTTCGACTCGCCGGAAGTTTTTTACTTCTTTTCTTCTATTTATGTTCTCTTTATTTCCGTTTTGTTTTATTATGTTTTGATCCATTTGGGTTGGTAAATTTTTAATGGGATGTGTTTATGGACTAAAATTTGGGCAAAGAATTTATTTTATATTGGGTTTGTACAGGGGAGGGGCTGATGATTAAACCCAATGTTTTTGTTAGGTTTAGTTTATTAAGATGATGTTGGGCTGATCTGTTCCTTTTAACAAAAATAATCCGGTTATTCATTGGGTGGGAGTGCTTTGGCAAAAAAAGCCAAAACCAAATAAAAAAGAAGGAAAATGGCCCAACGTGGGTAAATCAGAAATAGATTTTGCAATTAGAACCCTAGTCTTTTGAATAATTTCATTGTATCTCTAAAAATTAAATTTCTTTCAATTAATTCCTTAATTTAATTACATTTTGGTCCCTAAATTTTATTTTTCTTTGATTTTGACCCCTAATTTTTGTAAAAATTATAATTTGATCTTAAAAACTTCTTAATTTTTGTAATTAGATCCCTAATCTTTATTATTTTTTAACTACAATTATTCATCTCATTTAATTGTTAATCATGCTTTATTGAAATGCATTTAATTAGTAATTTTTAGGGATTTTATGTTTATTCAAGTTTCTTTGAAATAAATAAAGTGAATTTGCTATATGTTTACATTTTCTTTCAAATTGTTAATTAAATTGGTGCCTTGACTATTTTGTTAGTTTTGGAGTATAAATAGGGCAAGTTCTACCTCATTTAACCACTACTTCAAAGGAGACACTTTCTATTATTATTTTAAGTTCTTTTATGTGTTCCTATGTCTTTCTTATGTATGATTGCATGTCTTAAGTGCTTTTTCTTTTATTCACTCATTTTTATTTATTTTAAATTTTCATTTATTTTATTTAATTTTTGATAATTATTTGAGAGGTATTTAAATGTCAAATTGCAATAGATAGGTGCCCAATAAATGTATTTAGTAAGGCAATACAATAGATAGATATTAATTTTTGTCAAAAATATAATTAGTTAGATAAATGTAATAGATAGATTTATTATTTTCAAAATTTCCCTTCTAGATTGTAGTTAGAACCCCCCAATATAATAATTAGTTTTTATTTGCTTGCATGCTTATGTGCTTATGTGTTTTATTCGCTTTCTTTAGGATTTTTATATCTAGATATTATACTTATGTGTTATGTGCTCTATATGTTTTATGTGTTTATTTATTTATAATAAATGTACGACGTCACCACACTAGTCCAATGTTAGTTGTGGTATTTCTCTCTAATTTCTCACTAGTCCAATGCTAGTGAGGAATTGTAAAATTGGGTTAGTCCAATACTAGACCCTTTAGGCGATTTTCGCGTTAGATTCATACCTTGTGTGACATTTATTGCATCTCATGCATTTTTTCCTACTTTTAGATTATTTTCAATTGCATGACATTTCCCCCCACTATTATTCCCTTATTATCTACATGTTTGGACCATATTATTTAGAATTACATTTCATTTTAGGAAATTAGAAGTAGGTTAGTCCATTTGCTTAACTAGGTTAGAAGAGTCACCCTTCGAATATGGGAAATGGACGAGTATGGTTTTTTAGTCTTAACATGCTATTATTCCTCTATAAAAAGAAAATTTGAGTAATGAATCTTAGGCCCCCTCCCTCGTGTACCCGTTATGTTGTGTTTCCCTCTATTAAGTCATGTATATTTATTTATATATTATAATTTCCTTTTTTTGAGTCTCATTTTTTGCATTTTTCATGACCTCTTGAGAAAATCATTCTTGGGCATCACAATTAATGTGATTGGTACCTCTTTTCTTTTGGAATTTGAGCATAGCAAATGCTCCCAAAAACCTTCAAGTGTTTCACCAATGGCTTCCTTCCACTCTATGTTTCAATTGGAGCTCGATTCCATATGGCCTTTGTAGGGTTTCGATTGAGCAAATATATAGCTATATAAATGGCTTCAATCCAAAATTTCTTTGGCAAACCTTTGTCATGTAACATAGATTTTGCCATCTCCATCACAGTTTGGTTCTTTCTTTCCAAGACTCCATTTTGTTGTGGTATATAGCCAACGGTCAGCTGCCTTTCCAAACTTTCATCTTCACAAAATTCTTGAAATGTATTTGAGGTGTACTCCTTACCATGATCACTCCTCAATTTTTTGATGTAACAGTCACTTTATTTTTCAACAAGACTTTTGAACTTTTTAAAAATTGAAAACACCTCGGATTTTTCTTTCATGAAATATACCCAAGTTATTCTTGAAAAATCATCAATGAAAAGGATGAAATACTTGTTACCTCCACGAGAAGTTGTCTTCATGGGTCCACAAATATCCGTATCAATCAGTTCCAAAATCTTTTTGGCTCGCCATGCAACTCCTTTGGGAAATGATTGCCGGTGTTGTTTGCCAAGTGTACAACCTTCACAAACGTCATGTTTCTCCTCAATTCTTGATAAGCCATATGCCATCCCTCTTTGTTGAAGCATTTTGAGCCTATGAAAATTCAAATGGCCAAATCTCTTGTGCCACAACCATAAATCTTCATTGACATGTGCTTTCAAGACTTGATTTCCTTTATAATTGAATTTGATTGGAAAACTTTAGCTGGCTTGCATTAAGATTTTCATCACAAGATGTCTACTACCCTTTTTGTCATAGATGAAGCACTCATAATCATCAAAGTTAAGTGCATATTTATGCTCAAGAAGCTGTCCAAGACTCAATAAATTTTGGCCTAAATCAAGATCAAATAAAACATCACGAATGAACTTCATACCTTGCTTGGTTTGGACACCAATTGTTCCCCATCCTTTTGCTTGAACTATGACTTCATTTCCCATCTTCACTTCAATCTTTATAGATTTATCCAAGTCAATAAAAATGAATTTATCTCTTATCATATGATGCTACAACAGCTGTCAATGTACCACATATTGTTCTTGACTTCAGTGGCCATGTGAAAAGCATAGAATAAGTTTCCTTCTCCTTACTTGTCTTCTAAAAATTGTGCTTGATGATTGGTTTTGAATTTGCAATCCTTCTCAATATGGCCAAATCTCTTGCAATAGTAGCACTTTGGCTTGTCTTTGTGCCAATAATCTTTCTCAAGGTGATTGGTTTTGCCAAAATAACTGCAAGGTTGTGAATTTTCAGCATTAAGTCCTCTTTGAAGGTCGTTTCTTCCTCTTCCTCTTGAATTTCTGCCTCTGCCTCTTCCATGGCCATATCTACTACCTCTTTGGTAACTACAAGATGGTTCTCGTTCATTGATTTTGGGATTGAAATTCAGCTTTGATTGGAATGCACTTTCAATAGATTTTTCAGCATGTCTAGCCAACCTTCTCTCATGAGCTTTCAAGGATCCCATCAACTATTGAACACTCATTGAGGAAATATCTTTTGTCTCCTCAATTATGGGCACCATTGGATCAAATTTTGGTGGCAAACTAACAAGAATCTTTTCAACAATTCTGCTGTCACTAATTTCTTCACCAAAGGTTTTCATTTCATTTACAATTGTGGTGACTTTTGTGTAGTAATTTTGAATACTTTCATCATCACTCATCTTCAAATTTTCAAGATCTCTTCTAAGAGTTTGAAAAGTAACATTCTTTATCTTAAGATTCCCTTGGAACTCCTTTTGTAGAATCTTCCATATTTCCTTGGCATGATCGACTCTCATTATTCTTGATAAAAAAAATATCTGGACTCACACCTTACTGGATGTGTGAAAGAGCCTTTGCATCCTTCTTCCTATGCTCCTTAAGTGCTTTTAATTCTTGATTGGTGAGACCTTCTTCATTTTTCGGTTCTCTATAACCATTCTCTACATATTTCCACAAATATTGTGATCTAAAATTTGTTTTCATTTTCACGAATCAATGATCATCGTGCTCACTGAAGAATATGGGAATTGGAAGACCATCACTAGTATGATTGGCCATCTTGTATAGTTGGAAATCTCTCAAATATTTTTGGTTTTAGGGTACGAACTAAGGTTATGAAACTTTAGCTCTGATACCAATTTTGTTGGATATTAGGCCAATAATTGAGAATATTTGGAGACAAAGGTAACTTCAATTATTTCTTTCTTTTATTTCCTTTTACTCTTATACTATTTTGGAGCTTACAAGGTCAATTTATAGTTGTAAATGATCATTCTAGATACATAGGAAAGATTTCCAGCCACACTTACCAACAACCTTCCTAATTTCAAACCTTCTAGATACATAGAGAACATTCCAACTATCTCATTTACCAAATAATTAATCAAACTTCCCAATTAATTGATTTAGCACATTATTTAACACTACTAAATCTCTCTACCATTGTATATAAATGTACTTTGCTTTATGCTCTTAGAAAAGAAATATAGAACGACTTTATAAACTTGATATATAACATATTGTGATTGCAATAGTGAATGTGATATGGCTAGCTTGTTGTTCATGGGCCAAACTCTACATATCAAAATAAATTGAAAATTGACAGTTGAAATGGGGCTTAGGATTGTTTGTAAAGCTAGATTGCTTATTATCTCTTAGTTTTTAAGATAAAAAGTATAGTGCCATAAGGACTTTTGGAGGAAAAAACAAAAAAGAAACCTCAAACTATGAGAGAAAAGAAGGAAAGGAAAAAAGAAGAAAAGATATTTTTTTTGTTGCTTGGAAATTTAGAAAAAAAAAGAAATATATAAAATGGACTCACATATAAATTGGATTGTATGCTGTAGTATTTTGAGGCCTAAGGGCACTATCTCAGTTTTCAAAAACACACCAAGCATCTTTCCATTTCTTCTCAAGTTTGGAGAAAAGATTTTATTTATTTTTAACTGCAGCACTCTTTTCCTCCAAATCTGTCCAAATTTTGGTTCATTCTTATTTGGAAAATCTTCCAAATAATGAAAAGTCCAACTTTCTCGCATCTTTCTTTCTTTTCTTTTTAGATCTCTTACTCCTAATTGACCTATAGTAGTTTTTCCAATATGTATAGATGTTTATCCTTATCCAGTCAATATCGACTCCATATATATTTACTCTTTCCCATCTTGCTTGGTTGCTTGTTAAACCAATCAACTGAATAATAATTGGCGGGTGTTTCAAACCAAAAATAACTATATGGCGAAAAGTATAAGATTCAAATAGTGTAATGGCTATACTAAGACATTTTACACTTTTCTAAAAGCTCGCAACAACTTGGTATCATTTTTTATTTTTATTTTTTTAAAGTACCATTTTCTTTTTATATGCATTCTGAGTTCTTGGTCTGAAAGGACCTTGGTGTTTTCCCCCTCTTTTATATTTATATTTTTTTTTTACTATATGACACTTGTAGAATTTTCAAGTTTCATATAGTAGATGGATGTTCTTATGCCTGTTCTTTTTCTTTCTACTCATTTAGGTAATTAAATGGGTAATTTTATTGCTATTTTTTTTAAGTCATGAGGTCTACCAATCATGCATGCATGTTATTTAGTTATTATAAAAAATTATGTAAGCTTTTATTATTTGTGTATTTAATTCCCCTTGAATGACAGTTTTCCCAAAATTGAACATCTCCCCTTGAATGACATTTTTTTCCCAAAATTGAACATTAGTACTATGATCTTACATTTGACTTTTTTTTTTTAATAATTGTAGACATTCAAAAATGTTTCAGGTACGGAGATTATTGTACTTGGTCATCAATGAAATCTAAAAGCATTTACCACATAAAGTTTTGGACTCCGCATATAAGTTCTACAAAGTGGAATGCCTCTCTTTTATAAATTGAGATTCAAGAAAATAGGTTAAAGAAGAATTAAAGTTTGCTACTACATTGAGAAGAAGGAAATTAAAATGCATGTACAATCATAGCCGGAGACGTGGATATGAAGGGTAATTTTCTGTCTCTTATCCTCATCCAGTTGCATTAAAGTTTGTTTTTTCTTTTTAATCTTTCTACCATCTTGGAGATAATGATTTCTCTCTCACTCTCTCTGTTTGTTCTACATGATAAAAAATAATATGATTTAACATATATGTAAAAACTCATAGAACATATAAAAGCAAGCAAAAACATATATAAATTCTGTGCATGTACCTGTTTTCATTCATGCATGCATTTTCTGGTGCAAATTTTTTACCTTTCCTTTTTTTTTTGTTATGCAAATGCCTGCAGGACCTTTAACCCAAAAAAAAAAAAAACACATTACTCTTAAGCATTAGATCACCAGCAATCCATATGGGAAGTTGTTTTCTATGCATGGAGACAGGAAATTAGGCTTTTCATGATAAAGGGAGGAAAATGTTGTCCTTTTTAGTTTTCTTGTTTCCAATTTTGATGGTAATGTAATTGTGTACCTTTGCTTCGTTAGCAATCAAGATTCCTTTGAACCAATCTTAATTTAAGAGATTCAAATGGGAATATGATTTCTTTTTTTAACTTTATGAATTAACATTAATTTTTGTTGGTTTAATGATTGAATCTTGTTGACATATGTATAAAATTACTTGAACATAATTTGATTTTTTTAATAGTTGCTCAAATTGGAGTAGCTTTTTTGTGGCTCTAGTAAAATGCAAAACTTTTTCAAATAAATTAAACTACTCCTATTGTTAGACAATTATTTTTCAACGTATCTATTAATTTCTTAAAACTCATAATACATTTAAAACCATTGCGATGAAATAAATCCTGGTGTAAGAGATTGTTTATGTATAGCTCTTGAGCAACTGTAAAGGGTGTTGTTAGCCAAGGTCATTGTGCCAGTGTGCCTTTGCCAAGGTCATTGAGTTTTTTAAAATGGATGAAGCATATCAATTCAGTCTTACATGAATAGTAATTAAGAATTTTGGCCTACACGTAATGTTTTCTTTAGTATATTGCATGACTTGTAGTGGTTCATGTCTAATTTATTGGGACCCCGAGTAAGAAATGTTGGCAACACAAGCATGTATCTCACAGGATATTAAGTTCAATCCATGTAGATATTATGTCCTACTAGTGTTTTTGCACATTATTTGTGTTCTTTATTAAGAAAATTGTACAATAATACTAACAAAAGAAGCTAAAATGTATCATTAGTTGGTGGAAGATTGAAGAAATATTATGGTGTTGAGTATTTTTTTTGTTTAAAAAAAGGGGGGGAAGTTGGAACTTAAAAACTTATATAGAAAGGAATAACATTAAGTATCATTATTTACACCAAAATCGGACTCTTGCTTTATTCTATGAGCTACACTAACTAATTAATTGAACCTTCCTTATTTATCATTGCAGCAGAATATCTCTCACGTTCTCTAAATCAGCTTGTTCACAAGTGGGGATTTGTTGGTTATAAGGTTCCCAGTGGTTGTCCTACCGTAACTCATCTAGCTTATGCTAATGACGTTATCATCTTCTCTAGTGCAGCTTCATCTTCTTTGCGAATGATTATGGATGTGTTGCAGAATTAAGAACATGTGTCTGGTCAGTTGGTTAACTCCATTAAGAGTTTTCATCTGGTTCATTCTCGACTGCTGCTATGTTGAAGAAGAATTATTGAGTAGAAAGCGCATTTTTCTTTTAAATCCTTTCCAGTTGAATATTTGGGATGCCCCTTATTTTCTGGCCATTGTAAATTAGCTTATTATGGAGATGTTTGTCAAAAAATTATTGCTAGAGTTTCATCCTAGAAGTCTCGGTTGCTCTGTGCTAGGGCTGATTAAGCATGTGCTTGCCCAAATCCCATTACATCTGCTAGCTGCTGCGCACATGCCACGGGAAATTTTTCATTTGATGGAGAAAATTTTTGCAAATTTTCTTATGGGGTTCATCTGTTGGTATTCATAAAGTTTCCTGGATTCAGTGGGGAGACTTGTGTTTTCCAGAGTGTGAGGGAGGAGTTGGTTTTAGATCCTTGGTAGATATTTATAAGGCATTTTCTTTGAAATTATGGTGGAACTTTCAAAAAGGAGAATAATTATGGTTTGTTTTTATGAGATCAAAATATTGTTGCAATTTGAATCTTGTGCAAGTGGATTTTTCAAGACGAAGCTCTGCTACTTGGACTCAAATGCTACAGGCCAAAGAAATACGGAAGCAGCATATGGGCTGGTTATTTTGGAATGGCAAGTCCATTTTTTTGGTTTGATAACTGGCTTGAAACTGGTGCTTTGTTCAATAAAATTGAGGTTTATTCAGATCATTTGGTGCGGAACTTTGTCTCTAATGGCCGTTGGGATATTCAGATGTTGCAGCAACGGCTGCCTTCGAATATGGTGTCGGAGGTGGTTAAGCTTGCTGTTCCAACATCAAATTCTTTTAATTTGATGATTTGGTCTCCTACAAAGTCAGCTTCTTTCTCTATTTTCTTTGCATTTTTTGTTGGTGGGATCAATTAAGAATCATTCTTTTATGTTTAACCAGATTTGGCATCCACAAATTCCACTCAAGGTCTCTTTGTTTATGCTACAATTGCTTCTTTTTAAGCTGCCTTTAGCTTCTTTGTTGATTAGGTTTGGCATTCGTGGTTTGTCCAAGTGCTTTTGTTGTATTTCTCCATCAATTGAGTCCTTTGATCACATATTTTGCTCTGGAGAATTGGCTTCTAAGCTTTGGCATTTCTTTGGAGCTTATGTCAATTGCTTCCTACTGGAGATGGTTTAAGGGCTGTTTTAGCAAGTTGGTGATATTCTACTGGTGGAAATATGTATGTGTCTTTTGTTCATTGATTGCTACTAGTTTTTATATGTTGGAATGTGTGGAAGGCTAGGAACATATATTTCTTTGAAGGGAAAACACTAAATTTTGATACAGTATGCTGTAACATCATGTAAGATTTGTTTGCTTCATTTTCCATTAAATTCAAGTTCTAACCGATTGCAACATCTTGGGTGGTTTTTCTGGACAAAATTGTTTCTATTCCAAAGACGTTCTCCATCAAAATGGTTAAGCGACTGCCTCCCTCTGTTGGTTGTTTCAAATTTAACATTGATGGATGCTTCAAGGTTTATCCAGGATTAAGTGGGCGAGTTGGAGTGCTTATAGATTCTAATGGTCAGTTGGTGTTTGCATTTGCTTGTCATTTTGGGATAGCCTCAAGTTTGCAAGCTGAGGCCAAAGCTTTGGTGTTCGGAATTCGACATTGTCATCAATTGGGGTATAATCATATTAATGTTGAGTTGGATTCTTTAATTTTGGTTCATATTTTTCAACAAAAATACAAATGCCCATGGTCTATTTTCTCAGAGCTAGAAGAGATGTTGTGGATGACAAGTTTGCTTTTTTTTATTGTTCCTGGTCTATAGATAGAATACTATGTGTTTGTCTCGCATACTTTTTGTAAAAGCTAAAAGGGTTAATTCCACTTTGTCCCCCCAAACTTTGGATGATTACCCACTTCAGTCTCTAAACTTCAAAATGGGACACTTAAGTCCCTAAACTTATAAATTAGTACCCACTTAAGTCCCTAAACTTATAAAATGGGACACTTAAATCCCTAAACCCTTATAAAATGGGACACTTCGACCACCAACGGCATTCAGGATTTGTTAACAATTTTCCTTAAGTGGGAGGTATTTATAAGTTTAGGGACTTAAGTGTCCCATTTTGAAGTTCAAGGACTGAAGTGGATAATCGTCCAAAGTTTGGGGGGACAAAGTGGTATTAACCCAAGCTAAAAAGATTGCCGATGCTTAATCTAATGAAGGATGTGTCACTAGATCTTCTTTGATTTAGACACAAGAGTCAGAACATCCAAAGACAGTTAAAGGGGAAATTTGAGTTGATAGATTATGATTCCCATTTGTAAGGATGTGTAAACGTTAATTTTGTTTTATTTGGAATATTATTGTAACATCTTCATGTACTTCTGGATGTCAGGTTTATGCCTATCTCTGTTTTAATAATTAATAAAATTTGGAATTGACATCCCTTCCCTATAGACAGGGTTTGTCATTAAAAAAAAAATAAATTGAACAAGATCTTGTACAAGTGCGTGGCTAGCTTTTGTGGGAGCCTTATAATGCCAAATTTAATATGAAAATTATTAGAGAGAAATGTTTCGAGAGAACCGATCAAAGAACCTAATATGTATATCACGAACCCAATTTTGATACAAAATTATTAGGTTTTGCATCCTTACTTATATATTAACTGTTCTTTCTCCATCTCAGATCAATGTAGGACATAATTCTTTACTCAGTCTCCCCTTCATGAGTAACCCATCATATTAAACCCAAGTTTACAATCTCTTCTTCGAACCCATGTTAATATTCAACGCAAACTCACCTTAACACCTGAGGTCACATTTTCTCCCAATCATGGATTCACTCTTTTTCAACATCTAAACTGGATTTTAAACCTCTTTACCAACCCTTGGCTCCTTGATCTCACACCAATTGAGCCCCTCGCCAAACTTATGGCGCACCAGTCAAATTCCTTGGTATTTTAGTCCATCATCAAGAAGAGAATTTTTCACCGGTTCAACTTCGAAAAGAATTCACTTGTCTATGAGTAGCCCAACCCCTCACATTAAATCCAAATTTACAAATCCTTTTTCGAACCCATTTTAATACTCAACACAAGGCCACCTTAACACTTAAATTCATATCTTCTCTTAATTATGGACCCACTCTTCTTCAACATTCAAACTGAATTTTGGACCGCAACACCAATCAAATTCCTTGGCACTTCAGTCCACTACCAAGAAGAGAATTTTCACCGGTCCAACATCGAGAAGAATCCACCTGTTCATGAGTAGCCCAACACCTCATATTAAATCAAAATTTACAAGCTCTTCTTTGAACCCATTTTAATATGCAACGCAAGCCCATCTTAACATCTAAGGTCATCTCTTTTTTCAATCACGAACCCACTTTTTTTCAATATTCAAACTGGATTTTGGACCTCCTGCCAACTCTTGGCTCTTTGATCTCACACGAACCGGACCCCTTGCTAAACCCATGGCACACCAGATTCAATTTTAGTCCACTTTTGACCATGAGTAATCTGGACTCACAACCTGAAATTTTGATACAACTTGTTAGGGAAAAAATATCTCAAAAGATTCTATCAAAGATACCAATATGAAAATTAGGAACTCAATTCTGACCCAAAATCTTAGATTATTAGGTTTTGAACCCTTACTTACATATTAACTATTCTTTCTCCATTTCTCGGACCAATGTAGGACGTAATTCTTTATTCATAAACTAACAAAAGTAAACTTGAAGAAATGAAGATTTAAACCATCAATGGAGACAAATATTATTTTGGGCAAATTACACTTTACCCACCTGTGATTTAGTATTTTTCGACATAACCCTTTCATGGTTTCAAAATAACCCTCTCATGATTTGAATTAAAGTGTCAAAATGACGAAAATGATCATTTATAATGGAATCTTTAAAAATGTTGAAATTATCTTTATAAATACATGACACACTAATCCCATATGATTTTATATTTTATCATATAACCCCCTTATGATTTAATATTTTACCATATAACCCCCTCATAGTTTTCAAAATATACATATAACCCCCCTTGGTTAATAAATGATTTTTAATTTTACATAAAGGTATTTTTGACATTTTAGATGACTGCGTTACGAATGATCATTTTTGTCACTTGACACTTGAATTCAAACCATAAGGAGGTTATGCATAACTTTTAAAATCATATGGAAGTTATGTAAAAAAATATTAAATCATAGAGGGCTAAAATGTAATTTGCCCTATTGTTTTAGTATATTATAGCTTAGCAAATAGAGGAGTGACACAATCGACTAAGAGCTAAACAAAATCTATGAGCAATGTTATTGATTTAAAACCTAATCTTGAAGGTAACTGGTGTACTGTCAAAGTCGTTAGTGGAAAGAAGGTAATTTTATACATAGGTCTTGGCTAAGATGAGTTTTTGGGATGCAAGCAAGAGTTCTTTTCAAAAAACTAATCTTCAAGTTTCGACTAATCAGATTACATAAATAAATAAATAAATATATATATATATATATAAACAGAACAAAAACCATATTAACGATGGCAGATACGAATGTATTTATATGATTGGATGGATCATTGGACGTCCATATTGTAAGAAACTCAAGAAAATTTTCAACTTTTCTACATCAAATTAAGATAATAAACGAAATCAGAATTGTCTATTTACATAACACTTTCCATTCTGTTGATTGAAGTTATATAATATTTTACACCTAAAAGATGCCCCTGGTGCTCTACATTACTTGTCTATGCCTCTTGCATTTCTTTCTAACTCTTGACCAGCCAAAATTTTTTTCTGAATAATATTAACAAGGCATATGAAAGTAAACATGTAAATTATGAGTTGTTATCAGATCAGGACACCTCAGCAACCCATCACAGTGCAATTATATACAAAACTTCCTGAATGCTTTCTTCCCAACAATGTCCATTCTAGTGAACCTTCATCCGGCTCCCAAGCATTAATCTTTATG
This sequence comes from Coffea eugenioides, assembly GCF_003713205.1. Lineage (NCBI taxonomy): Eukaryota > Viridiplantae > Streptophyta > Magnoliopsida > Gentianales > Rubiaceae > Coffea > Coffea eugenioides. The sequence goes on from NC_040038.1 coordinate 41,944,350, forward strand.
CTCTATCCATTCAATGCCCTTGTTGAGATATGCCAACTTTTTCTACAGATTTTATCAGATTGGGTTTGATATCAAAATAATTTAGTTATTAGAAAATAAGGATATTTGTTAATCAAAGATCATGTTGGTTTGTTAACAAATATATTAGCTAAGATTTGCTAGTAGTAGAACATTATATTTTGTTGAGATTTTTAGGATAATTGTTAGTTGGATATTTTGCTAGTTTATTTCATGTAATCACTATAAATAGTGAGTTGATGAATGTAGAACATAAGCTCATTTTCTACCTTCAATACAAGTCTCTTATAAGTTTTTTTTGCAACACTAAGGTGTTGTTTCTTAGTTTATGCCCTAAAAAATCAACAAAGTGGTATCAAGAGCCTAAATTTTAAGGGTTTGTTTCTTTGAGAGTGAGTGAATTTGGTGAGAATTCCTTTTTCACACTTAAGCCCTCAACATCAAAATGCCAGGAAACAACTTCTTGTCAAATCCTCCAAGTTTCACTAGTGAGAATTACCAAATCAGGGCTGTCAAAATGAAGTCCTATTTGGATGCTAATGATCTTTGGGATGTGATAGATACAGATCCTGTTCCTGAATTGCCAGAAGATTCAACTATTGCAGAGATGAGAGCCCATAGAGATGCAGTCAAAAGGAGATCAAAAGCTATGACTTGCATTCATTCAGTAGTTTTCGATGCAGTATTCACAAAAAATATGACTTGTAAAACTGCAAAAGAAGCTTGGGATGCTCTCAAAGTGGCTTTTCAAGGCAATGACAGAACAAGACAGATGCAAGTTTTGAACCTTAGGAGAGAATTTGAACTCCTTAGGATGAAACACAAAGAAAACATTAAAGAATATTCTGACAGACTCTTAAATGTTGTGAACAAAATCAGATTGATTGGAGAACAACTTCCAGATAGCAGAGTTGTGGAGAAAGTCTTGGTGAGTTTACCAGAAAGGTTTGAAGCCAAGATTTCCTCTCTTGAAGATTCAAGAGATCTCTCTCGGATGACCTTGTCAGAATTGATCAATGCTCTAGAGGCATAAGAACAAAGACGAGCCATAAGAACTGAAGAAGTCATTGAAGGTGCTTTTCAAGCAATAAACAAGGATCAAATTCGACAAGGTGAAAGAAATGATCAAGAAAAAAATAGCAAAGATGAGAAGAAAAATGGCAGAAATCCTCCGTGTCCACACTGTAAGAAAATCTCATATCTTTCAATATATTGTTGGTTTAGACCTGACATTCAATGTAGGTTTTGTAAGCAAATGAGACATATGGAGAGAGTTTGCAAAAATAAAGGAAAAAGAGAACATCACGCTCAGATGGTTGATGAACAAGATGAGGAGCAACTTTTCATGGCCACATGTTTTGCAAGCAATAATTCCAATATTGAAACTTGGCTAATAGACAGTGGTTGCACTCATCACATGGCATATGATGAATCTATATTTAGGAAACTTGATAAATCGCAAATCTCCAAAGTCAGAATTGGAAATGGAGATTATTGAGGTGAAAGGCAAAGGTAGTGTTGCTATTGATTATGGTTCACGTACCAAAATTATTTCTAATGTTTTGCATATACCTGAAATTAATCAAAATCTATTAAGTGTTGGACAGTTATTGAAGAAGAATTATTCTGTCATCTTCAAAAATAGGACCTGTGTTATACATGATCCAGTTGTGAATGAGCTTTTCTCAGTGAAAATGAGAGGCAAAAATTTCTTTGAATTTGTCAGAAATTAACAATTCTAAGATGCAGTATGGTGAACCAAAAAAAATTTAGATGTTGCTAAAATTCAGGAGGAGATCACTGATGAGGCAATTGAAGGAGGTTACATTGTGAAAATTCATGAAATGCTACTCAAGGATGATGGTGGTGACATAGCTGATAAAAGGCCATACAAAAATTTGAAGGATTATTTTATGTCTCTCATAGCAATCATTTTTTGTATTGTGAATTTCTTCTTCAGGTTCATCTATTACGTATGGGAGTTCCACTTTCAAGTTGTAAAGAAGTCATTTGAATACATCGGAAAATTTGGTATTGATTTTTGAAGTTTGGCTCAAGAAACATTGCAAGACTGATGGCCAGATTGCAGAAATTTTTATGAAAGTCTTGTCCAAAACAAGGTTCAAAGATTTGAGAAGGCAATTGAAAATCTGCAGCAAAAGTAGCAAGGAGGAGTGTTGAGATATGCCAACTTTTCCTACAGATTTTATCAGATTAGATTTGATATCAAAATAATTTAGTTATTAGAAAATAAGGATATTTGTTAACCAAAGATCATGTTGGTTTGTTAACAAATATATTAGCTAAGATTTGCTAGTAGTAGAAGATTATATTTTGTTGAGATTTTTAGAATAATTGTTAGTTGGATATTTTGTTAATTTGTTTCATGTAATCACTATAAATAGTGAGTTGATGAATGTAGAACATAAGCTCATTTTCTACCTTCAATACAAGTCTTTTATAAGCTTTTTTTGCAACACTAAGGTGTTGTTTCTTAGTTTATGCCCCAAAAAACCAACAGCTCTTTGTCCACCGATAACCATTAGTTGATTACCATAGGCCTTGAATGCCCAACCCCCAGCCATATATGGAGGTTGCTCGTTCAGGCAATCTACCTATGGTAATACACATATTTCTCTGCTCGTCATACTTCCAAACTTCTTTTTCATTGTAATAACCTGCATATAACTCATTCTTCACCATTGCAAGTAGAGGAGGTACTCTTGCTGTTACAGGTGAATCATTAGTATTCTTTTTAGCACATTGAGGACACATATCAGGAATTTCAAACTAGGTTCCTGTCCTCAAATCATATACCTCCTCACAGGTAAACACCTTTAAGTTGGTTCCATTGCTTGCACTTGGATTGCCTATTCCAACACCACCAATGACATAAAACTTGCAATCTATAAATACCCCTGAACATAGCTTTCTGGGTTTATGCATTCTGGGGAGAGTGCACCAAGTTTCTGTTGTTGAGTTATGAAGTTCAGCAGAGCTCCGTAAATTGCTTCTTGAGTTGCAACCACTAGCCACAATCACAATCTATCCAAGACTAGCAGAACCAAACAGCCATCTTGGGGTGTTTGTCTTTACGCCAGATGACCATGAATTGGTTAATATGCTGTATTTGTAGATCACTTGAGACTCTATTTCCTTTCCAAAGAAAAGAAGTTTGGTGCGAACAGCTATCGACTCCATGCTAGAAAAAAGAAACACTCATTTGAGGTCATTTTAGGCAAAGATATCCATTTGCGATAGACAGGATCAAAAGCTTTGCTTTTAAAAAGGCTGCAAGATACATAGACCCAATGTCCTGCTGCCTCCTCAACCTATAAAGATACCCACTTCAGATTAGAGACCTAAAACTCTGATTGAGTAAAACAATAGAGCCATAATCCGCTCTCGAGCAGAGAAGTAAGCAATTGATTGAGATATCTCGGCTAAGTTGGAAGATGAGTGAACTTGTTTTAGAATAATACCCATCGTGACCTTGGTTATATTCTTGATCCATACCTTGCCCTTGGAATACCAGTCGCTTGGATGATTTCATTACTTCAGTCTCTTCCTCGGGGTGCTTTTGTTTTGAGTTCTCTCTCTCGGGGCACTTTCGCTTTGAACCTTGCCTTTGGAATGCTGGCTGCTTGGATGATTTCATCACTTCAGTCGCTTTCTCGTCCTTCTTGGGGCCCTTTCGCTTTAAATCATTTCAAATCATAAAAAGATATCTAAATATCTTCTCAATTCATTTTATTTGATGATTAAATCATTAAAATCTATAAAAATATAAAGTTTTCACCATTTGATCACATATAAATGCAATTTTTTACCCTTTCAACCACAAAATGCATAATTCACTAGAAATCTAGTTAATTAGCTATAAAAATAAATAAAACACACTAAAATTAAATAATAAAATGCATTTAAATCACTTAAAATGCACACTTATCAAAAGACATAATTAAGAAGAACAAAGACAAATTATGAGAAAAAGTTTACAAGCACACAACTTTACGTGTATTGTTACCTAAATATCACATTTAACTAAAGCAGATTTTGTAATTTTAATCACAATAAAGCAATTAGAAATTATAACATTTTACATAAAAAATTTCTAAACTCAATAAAACAGTTTATATATGCAATCAAAAGCCACATAGTATCTCAATGATTGGGACTAATACCATATGTTAATTGACAAATTTTTTTTGCCAGTTACCATGATTTTAATTGTATACAACAATTATCGATTTAGTAATTTATTTACAAAGTTTAATGTTGTGGAATACAACTTGTATTGTCTTAAAGATTGGAGCTATAGAGTACCTAGCATAAAAAAATCCATATATATATATATATATATATGAATATGATTGGACACATTGAACAAAAATCATATTAATGATGGCAGACACAAATGTATTTATACAATTGGATATGTTAGGGAGAAACATTTCGAAAGAACCCACTAAAAAGTCTAATATGTAAGTCAAGAACCCAACTCTGAGCCAAAAGTTTAAACTATTAGATCTCGAGTCTTTACTTACATATTAACTGCTCCCATCTCTCGAACCAATGTGAGACATAATTCTTTACTCGTTAACCTAACAAATCTCCTCTTTCATGAGTAACTCTTCACATCAAGTAACCCCTCACATTAAACTTTAAATTCAAGTTTACAAGCTCTTCTTTGACCCCACTTTCAATATTTAAGGCAAGCCCACCTTAGAGTAACCTCTCAGATTAAACTCAAGTTTACAAGCTCTTCTTCGACTCCACTTTTAATACTCAAGGCAAATCCACCTTAGAGTAACCCCTCAAATTAAACTCAAGTTTACAAGTTCTTCTTTGACCGCACTTTTAATACTCAAGGCAAGCCCAATCATAGGCCTACTGTTCTTCAAGATCCAAACTCTTTTTCAACCCCACTGTTAATACTTAAGGCAAGTCCACTTTAACACCTAGTGTCACCTCTTCTCCCAATCATAGACCCACTTTTCTTCAACATTCAAACTAAAGGCCCTTGTTCTGCCAATTTCTCCCAATCATAGATCTATTTTTTTCAACATCCAAATTAAGGTCCCCTGTTCTGCCAATTTCTCTCAATCATAGATCCATTGTTCTTCAACATTCAAATTAAGATCACCTCTTCTCCCAATCATAAACCTACTATTTTTCAAATTTCAAATTAGATTTCGGACCCCTGTCAACCCTTGGCTCCTTAATTTAACACCAACTGGACCTCTTGGCAAACCATGGTACACCTGGTCCAACACTCCTTGGCACTTAGATCACCTCTTCTCCTAATCATAGATTCCGGACCCCAGCCAACTCCTTGACACTTCAGTCCTCCCACTGTCTTTCAACATCCAAATTAAGGTCACCTCTTCTCCCAATCATAGACCCACTATTCTTCAACATCCAAATTAGATTTCGGACCCCTGCCAACACTTGACTCATTGGTTTAACACCAACAGGATCCCCTACCAAATCCATGGTGCAACTAGTCAAACACTTCTTGATACTTAGTCATATCTTCTCCCAATCATAGATTCAGACCTCGGCCAACTCCTTAACTGTTCTTCAACATCTGAATTAGATTCCAGACTCCTGCCAACCCTTGGCTCCTTGGTTGGCCCAACTTCGAGAAGAATCCACTTGTGCACAAGTAATCTAGGCTCGTAATTTGAAATTCTGATACCACTTGTTAGGGAGAAACATCTCGAGAGAATCCACCAACGAGGCCGATATATAAGTCACGAATCCAATTTTGACCCAAAAGTTTAAACTATTGGGTCTCAGACCCATACTTATATATTAACCACTCTTTCTTCATCTCTCGAATCAATATGGGACATAATCCTTTACTCATTAATCTAACAAGATAGATCTTGGACGTCCATACTGTAAGAAACTCAAGAAGTAACCCCCATATTTTCACGTTCTTAGTTGGAATAGCATGAACCACCAGATCATACAAAGGCACTAGCAGATATGTGAATGAAAAAAAAGAGAAAAAAAGGGTTTTGCTATAAGATTCTAAACAGAAGATTATCAGAGCTCCAAAGCATGACCAAACCAGCCACAAAAGCGAAAATAATACCACAAATAACAAAATAATAAATAAAAATTCAAAAAGTTGATATTAAAAATATATAAAGGCACTGCCACAAAGGGCAAATATCCTACTTTTAGAACTAACAACTTCACTGAGACACCATGATGAAGGAGGAAACTGTGAAACTCGTCGGTCCTTTAATCAGAAGTAGAAAGGATATATTTATCACCAGATTTACCATATTTGAAGGATAACAATGTATGAGAAAGGGAATACATAGAACGAAAGAAACCAAGCAATTTCGACCTTTCTACATCAAATTAAGATAATAAAGAAAATTAGATTTACATAGCACTTTTCATTCTATTTATTGAAGTTTTACAATATTTCACAGCTAAAAGATGCAGCTGGTGCTCAACATTATTTGTCTATGGCTCTTGAATTTCTTTCAAGCTCAAAATTTTTTTTCTTCTGAATGTCATATTAACAAGGCATATGAAATTAAACATGTAAACTATGAGTTGTTGTCAGATCGAGACACCTCAACAACCCATCTTAGAGCAATTATATACAAAACATCCTGAATGCTTTCTTCCAAACAATGTCCACTTTAGGGGACCTTCATTCGGCTCCCAAGCATTAATCTTTATGCACCATCCATTCAATGCCCTTGGTTCACCGATAACCATTAGTTGATTACTATAGGCCTTGAATGCCCAACCCCAACTATCCATAGAGGTTGCCCGTTCAGGCAATCTACCTTTGGTAATCCACACATTTCTTTGCTTGTCATACTTCCAGACTTCCATTTCATCATAATAAGCTACATAGAACTCATTCTTCACCACTACAAGTAGAGGAGGTGCTCTTGTTGTTACAGGCGAATCATGAGGACCCTTTCTAGCTCATGGAGAATACATATTAGGAATTTCAAACTAGGTTCCTCTCATCAAATCATATACCTCCCCACAGGTAAGCACCTTTAAGTTGGTTCCATCGCTTGCACTTGGGTTGCCTATTCCGACACCACCAATGACATAAAACTTGCTATCTATAAATACCCCTGAACATAGTTTTCTGGGTTTATGCATTCTGGAGAGAGTGCACCAAATTTTTGTCGTTGAGTTATAAAGTTCAGCAGAGTTAAGTAATTGCCTCTTGAGTCGCAACCACCAGCCACGATTGCAATCTCTCCAAGACTAGCAGATCCAAACAGCCATCTTGAGGTGTTTGTCCTTATGCCATATGACATGAATTGGTTAATATGCTGTATTTGTAGATCACTTGAGACTCTATTTCCTTTCCAAAGAAAAGAAGTTCGGTGCCAACAGCCAGCGACTCCACGTCAGAAAAAAAGAAACACTCGTTTGAAGTCATTTTAAGCACAGGCATCCATCTGCGACGCATGGGATCAAAAGCTTCGCATTCAAGAAGGCTGCAAGATACATAGACCCATGTTCTACAATACTTGCTGCCTCCTTAACCTATAAAGATCCCCACTTTGGATTAGAGACCTAAAATTCCGATTGAGTGAAGTGATAGAGCCATAATCTGGAGTCGAGCAGAGAAGTAAGGAATTGATTAAGATATCTCGGCCAAGTTGGAAGATGAGTGAACTCGTATCAGAATAATACCTATCGTAGCCTTGGTTATCTTCTTGATCCATACCTTGCCGTTGGAATGCCAACCGCTTGGATGATTTTATCACTCTAGTTTCATCCTTGGGGTGCTTTTGCTTTGAGTTCTCTCTCTCGGGAAACTTTTGCTTTGAGCCTTGCCCCTGGAATACCGGCCGCTTGGATGATTTCATAACTCCAGTCTCTTTCTCGTCTTCCTTGGGGCCCTTTCACTTTGAGTTCTTGATAATAGAATAAGCATTAAAAACCCACTCGCTCTCTTCTTCACATGCGCTTGGTAAGTCCTGAGAGATAGGAAATGATGGCCCCTCCAATATGATGGCTAAAAAGAATTAGAAATCTGAGAACTAAACTGGTCCAACTAAGTTATGCCTAAAGACATCAATATAAGCTATATCAGTTAATGCTACAATCTGGAAAAAAGGAAGCAAAAGGATACCTAAACAATTCAGCCATAAATACGTGATCTTTACTTAAGATTGGAATAAATACAATCTATATACCTCTTTGATATGCTAAGAAGAGAAAATTCCATAACCATAAGATATCTAAAATAGAGAGTAACAAAGTGGATGTTATTGTCTTGGAATTACATTTAAAAAGTGAACGAGACCCTCTTTAAGTTGTTGATTGCATATTCACTAAGGCAGACTGCATAAAGCAAGACTTGCGAATCACGGTAACCCATATTTTATTTATGATTAAAATATTAGCAAACTAGTTAAACCATGCAAAGCATCATGCAATGCATGATTAAAGGAAAAATTTTCACAAACAATCAGTTAAAATCCAAAACTCAATAGCATGGTATAGAGGAGTGTTTTTGAAGACATTTATTGCTTGAGCAGTTCTACATTTGCAAGGTAATAGTTAAATCAAAACAGAGCAACCAGGGCATGACACACATCTTGATACAAGCGGAAACAAGTGCTGAAAATACTAGCATGTCTAGCTTAGAGATGACTAGATCTCTTTCCCATCGTCAATATCAAATATTTTTCCAAATCATCAAAATAGATAAAAATTGGAATGAATGGGTAGAAAAATTGTTATTTAAAGTACAGTAGATAAAACAGCAAACTCTAGGATCACATTGAATGCCTGCTGAAACGATCCACTTATGAATAAGAATAAATTCCTTGAATTAGAAGTTATGTTTGTATTTCTAGAAAGGAAAGGAAAGGAAAGAAAGAAAGTTTTCATTTAAATTCCATGAAATAAATTCCAAATGTGGAAATCAACAAGAAGGATCTTATTCATTGAAAAGAAGCACTGATGAATAAGAATAAATTCCTGAATTGGAAAATGATTTTGTACTTCTAGCGAAAAGAGATTTTTCATTTAAATTCCATAAAACAAATCCAAGTTTGGAAAAGAATAAAAGAATCTTCTACTTTACTAATAGAGACAAATCACCATACAAAAGTTAGAAATCCATCCCTACAAACTCAATCTGGAAAAGGGTTGAACTCTTGATATTTATACAAAAGTTAAATCAAAACAAGGATAAGGATTCAGTATTAAATCCAAAACCAAATTAAAACCTACATGCATGTACGATAAAAGCCAATTCGATTCCACAAACCTCTACAAGAAAAATTCAAACTAAAATTAGACCATCAAATGCCTGTCCTGGAAGCAATTATAGCAACAAGAAAACTTGAGATGAAAAAGGGAAAAGAACTCATTAGCAATTATCTCATAACAAGAAAAACCAAAAAACTTACAGAGCAATCCGAGCACAATCTATGATTGTAACTACCAAAAAGAACAAATTTCTACTGAGAAACAGTGAAAGAAAAAAGAATCAGTTGCTGAATTATTTCATCGGGGCCTCTTTGGAAACTTCTTTTATTCACATTTGAGGCCCTCTTAGATCTAAACTACAACAAAAAACATTTCACTTTTCAGCTGTGATGAGGTTGAGGAGTGAGGAGGAGGAAGAAGAGTTGGGATTTTTATAGTGATTTTTTTAATATTTATTTTATTGGATGAGTTGAATGTTGGCTAGATGTAGTAGCAATTATAGTAGTGAACCAATGGGAAGAGGGAGATGAGGGTAATGTGGGAAATGAGATGGCTATGATAAAAAAGGGTTAGGATTTAATGGAAGATGATTCAATAGCTGTCATTTGTACGTGTAAGCATTTTTCTGAAACGGTGGTTACCTTTTGGACTATTTTTCTTTACCAAACTCCAAAAGAGTTCCCTTCTCCATATGACTCTTTGTTTTGTACTGGAGTAACATACTATAATTTCCACTTTTCTCTTTTTTCTTTGAGTGGAATTGATGTTTATTAGAGTGATCCTAACATGGTCTCTTTCCAATCCAATTATGTTGGTACCAAAATACATGTTTCCTAATTTAGAAATCTATTTTTCTACATGAGAATTATGTTTAAGGCTTTCGAAGGATTATGATGTATTTGGCATGTATGGTCCTATGGTTTTAATTATTTACAAAAATTTCCCTATTTTCTATATTCAATTAAAAAGGTTTAGGTTATACAATATGAATTCAATTATTTTATATAATTAGGTTATGGAGTACAAAGCTTCGATTAGATATCTATGCGTGAGTTCTGTTAGAAATATATATAGGTAAAAATAGCATATATAATATTTGTCATTTGCAATTATTTAGGTTAAGAAAAATGAATTGAATCGCCTTACAAATTAGGTAATGGAATACAAAGCATCAGAAAAAATTCATGCTCGAGCTATATTTGTATATAACAGTGAAAAGTAACATATATAGTGATTTGTCGTATTTGTCTCTTGTACTAAAGTAATTGACTAAAAAAAGTCAATAATACACGATAGTTATTCCATCATTAAATAAAATAAAACACCAAAATCGAACTTTATCTGACGAACTACTTTTATAAGAAGATCTAAAATTCTATCGTATATTGTTCACGTAATAATTAATTTTTTCATGAGTTAATTGAAAAGAAATAACAACAATAATAATCATGAATATCAATTGTTATGCACTTAGTTCTGGTAAAACTATTTGTGCAAAGAGAATTCTACTTATTTATGTATCTCTATGTTTGGAGCATTTCTTTTGCACTATAATAACAAACTATTTTTTCAGGTTTTCCATGTCACCCATTTATTTATTTAAATTTCCTAATTTATTGTTCAATTTCCTCTTGATGGGAATTATCTTTTGGGTTTGGTTCAGCAATGACTCATTAACAAATGTTCTCATGGTTTTAATGGTATACAATAGTTCTCGATCTAGTAATTCATCTACAAAAATTAATGTTGTGGAACATGCCTTGTATTGCCTTTTAAATTAGGGTTTTCTAGCTATTGCCCTGTGTAAAAATGGTTTGCCTACGAAAAATTTGAGTAATACTACTATACGAACATAGACATCTAAATAATTTTGTTTATTGATAAAACATTTTTGGGGTGAAACATCTAACGAGGGATTTCTAAGTAGAGTTGTTGAACTTTAACAATACACAAATATCATGTTAGGCACATTTTTCATAGATTCAATTTTTTGTTTTCCTTTCTTTCTTTTCACTTGAGTATTTATGGATAAATTTTTCTTAATGTTTGAATTTTGTAGTACTTAATTTTTGGTGGTTTCATTAGGTTAAAAAGAAACACAATGTTTTTAATTTTCCTTTAGAAAAACACACAACATCACGTGAGCAAAAATCCCATGCAGCTACTATGATACTACTACCAACAAATTCACAACTTAAATTCTCACACACACAAATCTGTGATGATCATAGATGCACGGATGAACTTTCGCAAATTCAATGATATTTATCCATGCTTATCTAAGTATTTGCTATGATAAATGTTCTTTTGTTTTCTCTAGGGTAGTTGGTGGGGTGGAGGTTTTTTTTTTGTGAAATTTTGGATTAATTATTTCCTCTCACACATGCACAGTGACATATACACTGTGACATAACCACATGTAGAGTCAAAATCAATTTTAAAACATGTGTAGGAAATGCATAAGAAAATCAATTTTGAAATACGTGTATGACATGCATAAGAAAAACATGTTATGTCAGTCACAAATTAGAAAGTAAATCCAAGAAAAAAGTGAGAACGCGAGGATAGACATCGAGTTTGAAAGAATAGCAAAATTTGGTTCGGATGAAAAAGTGACCATGGGAGGATAGACATCGTGGCAAGAAAAACAAAATTTGCTTCAGTTGCATGATGACAAAAACAGTAGAGGAAAAGGTGGATGACGAGTGCGGGGCATGCATATAACAATTAGCCTTAATCCACAGTCAAGTTTTACATTTATAAAATCCTAAATACCCTACACGCGATTTTTCTGCAAGTTTACTGGTCGAGATTGAGTATAGGGTATTAAGGGTCGAACCTACAAGGAAGAATGGATAACTACCGGCACTACTAAAATTTCTCTATTATTTAGACGATTAACAAATTGAAGGAAATAAAAGTAAGTTAAAATATGCAAGAAAATAGCAAATGCAAGCTCCTTCGGTCATCGTATCCCTAACCACTTATGCAAGTGCAACTTTTGGATCATTGAATACTACTATTTTGGCTAGTTATGGGGTAATTTTCTTATACATGTGAATCCTATTCTCGTAGTGAATCAACTATACTTATAACTAATCCATATCTACTCGCGTGGTTATGAAATTAGTTACAAGTTAATTACCTCTATGAAATTACATAAAATAAATCGCTAAAACCACAAAGGTGCACCTCTATTCTCATGAGTGTACTCCCAGGTTTAGTATTTCTTGAACTAGTGTTAAATCGTAATTTTCATTGAACAATCAATACCTTTAGATAACACAATTAACGGTACCAAGTTAATCATGATTTAGAGAAGCAAAAGTGCTAAATAATTTGCTCAAAATAAAAGTATCAAATAGCCAAGAAATAAACACAATACAATAATAGAAAGTTCAACCAAAATCCAAGGCATAAATTTTAGAAAGACATAATAAGCATAAAATTCAAACTTATTTATTAACTAAACTTAGAATCAATTACAAAAGATAAAGAGTTGGGAAGGTAGATTTGTCACATGAGCTCTGTGACGCCCCCATTTCTCCCTAAGGCGAACCAAAGGGTATCTGCGGAATGCTTGCCCAACTCTCGCCAGGATTCAATACAATTTCAGTTCAACTTACTGTGTAAAACTAACAACGAAAGTCGGAACAAGGGTACAAAGTCATTTCCATACACGAATATTCAACCTTGCATCATAATTTCAAAATACAATTACTTTCCCCAAAGTATACAACTTCCAAAAGTATTTAGTCGATTACAATCGAAACTCTAATACAAAAGTTCATCCCAATGGTTTCTCTGAATTTCACTCCATATCCGTTCCTGTTAAGGAAAACAAATCTACGGAGTGAGCGATTGCTCGTGAGGCCAAGAAACACACATGCAAGCACGTTATCCAAGTAACAATCCCATTTAACAAGTACAACAGTAATATTCAAGTAAATAACAATTTGGACGAGAAAACTAAACAGAAACAATTCAAGGATATAAGAGCTCTCAGGAGCTAATTTCCACTTGCACGATCAAGAACCTCCACGAGTTGACACTCCGTCAATCGGGTAGGTTATAATCCGTAGAACTTCACTTACTCGTTCACCTTTACTCCCCCTGCTCCGGGCCCGCACGTTCTTTTGTTATAGGCAATACTGTTCGAGTATGCCAAGCAAGATTTTCCCATTAGATCAAACTTATACACTTTTCTCATGGCTCACCAAGCTTCTTGACTGAGCCCAAGCCGGCTCGGTCACAAGGTCGGTCGATGAGATTTGGGCGTCCTCCGCTAGTATCACTAGGAGTCGAGAAGATTCACTCCAATCGACTTATGCAACCATAACATAATTAATCATTGAAACACTTCACTTAATTCACTTAACAAGTCACTTCAAGCAATTTACTTCAAGTAATTCAAGTGCACTTCACGTAAATATTCACTTCAAGTATTTCATGTCAAGTAATTCAAGTACACTTCACTTAAATGAGAACGAGTGCGGTAAAGTACACACCCGACTCAGGATTTTCAAAATATTCAATCACTAATAACGATTAAACATGTAACAAGTTCACATACACTTGACACTCACCTAGTCAAAATGAGATAGTGGTGCACAATTCAAGTGTTTAAGCGTCCGTTGTGAGGTCCTCTTGAAGGTCCCCTTGAATGCCTGAGTAAACAATAATTATCCATCACACACTATCGCTTAAAACCCCCAATTATCAAGGAAGATCGTACACTTGTACAATCTAAGAAAATATCATGAAAATGAGCCTTAATTACTCGTAAATCGAGACTCTAAAGTGGGGTTTAATAATACAAGGAAAATCTGATTTTCATCTTTGAAACCAAGTATAAAATGGTCAAGCAATATCGAAGGGAAATGGAGAGTTCCTAAAAACTCAATTCCCTTCAAGTTGAGAAATTCCAGATTTGAAGTGCAATCTTTGAAAAATCATATCTCACGTTCCGTAGGTCTAAAATTGGAAAACTTGGTACCGTTGAAAACTAGTTCCGAAGTACTAAAAATTCCTAGAAGATATTTTTCCATGATTCTAAATGAAAGACACTCAAATCTCAGTTTAAAGCTGCTGACTTGCACTTCCAAGACAGATTCGGGTTTGGTTTTTGGTAAACTTTGGAAATTCGGTAAAATTTACAGAATATGAACTAGCCTCTGAAATTAGTAACTCAATTAGAATTCCAATCTAGGTTTAAAACACAACAAACGGAACAAGAATCGGAGTTTTGACCGCCAAGATATAGCAACTCAAAGTTGGTTAAAAATGGAGACTGTTGGGCAATTTTTCAGATTTGAAAGAATAACTTTGGTAACTTATTTGTACATCAAAACAGTTTTAGAATGACACCAAAATTGGTATAAATCAACTTCTATATGAGGACTACTCCTCTATCAAATTTTATTTGAAAATTCACACGGGAAGGTAGTTAATTAAACTACCAAAATTTAAGGAAATCCGAAAACAAAGCTGCCTTCATGTTCCGTTTTTCTTTTTCGAACCTTTGGCCAATGAAATCATCTCAAACATGGTTCATTTATGAAGAAAAGGTCTAAGAAATATTCAACATACATTTGGTAGGTGATTGATACCAAAAATTTCAAAATAACAAGTCCCAATTTAGGCTAAGCCATTCGGCTAGCCAAAATTAGGATTTTCTATCACTGGTGCGGTTCTGTAATTTGGCCATAACTCAGTCATTCAACTTGGAATTGCACATGGTTGATGGCATTGAAAACTACATTCATAAGGTTACATTTCATGAGAAGGAATCATTTTGAAATTCGGTTCATAGCTAGCTCAAATTCAAGCAACAAATCCCAGCACACCACTGACTCTCTAGCACAGTAGTAAAACAGAACAGGTAACTTTAAAGAACTTGTATGGCTCACTCAAGTCAAATCAGGGGATGCATTTTATACCGTTAGAAAACTGGAAGTGTCTAGTTTCAAATGCCGCAAACGGCACTTGATTTTGATATCGAAGCAAAGAGTTATGATCGTTCAAAGTTCACTGCAAGAGAACCCCTGTTACGCGAATTTCTAGTTTGTTCTTGTTCAAAACTCAACTTTTTCTTAACCAAATCAAGTAATTTTTTGTGGAAACTTTCCACACAACCTATACAACATATCTACAACAAATTCAAGGTTATTTGATCACAAAAAAAATCGAACCAAGGGCTCTGCAAAAATAGGGCAGAATCGGCTAAGCTTCTCATGCAACTTTCCTTTGATTTTCTTTCCACTTTTTCAACTTATATCTACTTGTTTAACACTTAATCAACATAAATAACACCCATAATCATCATATCAGTCCAACATGTCCATTGTGAGATTTCATAGAGTTCACTCCAAGCATTGTCAACTAAATAACAACACCCACATGAAGCTACAAGCTCCAAGGCCAAATTTAATCCACTAGAACCAAGTTTAAAGGGTTGGATGATTACTACCTCTTAGATGATGAAAAATCAGAAATTTTGGGTCACCAAAAGCTCCAAGAAACCGTGAGAAAGATGCTCCCTTCCTAGTCCAAGTGAATCTCCAAGTTGTTGTGAGTTTGTGTGGTGATTTTGGAGTGAAATAGTGAGAAGATTTGGAGTGAAATGAGAGAGCTCTTGCTCTTCTTCTTTGGTTGAGGATTTTCGGCAGCTTGAGAGGAAAGAGAGAGAGAGTGTAGCTGATGGTAAAGCTTCTCTTGGAAGCTTGATAAAACTTGGGGCCAAAGTTTGGTGAAAGTCAACTATCAATAGTAATCGCGCGCGCGTGTTCGTGTCCGTTTCTCTCGGATTTATTTCACTTGTGCACTAAATCTCTAATGCACTTCCTTAAACATCATAATTATTCACTCTTAGTAGTTTAGATTAAGTTTCTTAAATCTCCACTTAGCCGCTTCGGCTCGATTTACACGAATTTTCGATTCGCTCGCGATAAAGTGAAATTTAAAAGGAATTCTTATAACGATAATACAAGTAATTATTACTAGGGTAATTAATCATAAAATAGTTATTTTAGAAATAAAACTATGAGTACTCACACATATTGATTCCTCAAGCCTCCAATTTGTCGCGTGGTGTGATTTTCAAAAACTTTCGGCGCGAACACGGTATAAGTTTAATTAGAACTCATTCACCTCTAATTCTTCAATTAACTTTTCTTAATCTACTATTGACCATTCTTAATTCTCCAAGATAATTGCACTCTCGGATAGAATTTTGCCTCGAAACACGTGTACTCATTATTCCTCACTTAAACGAACCTCCGAAAAATTAAATTTGCTAACGGGACATTTTAAAAACATAAGGAAGACATTATTCCATACGAATGGATTTAAAATGGTTGAAATAAATCATTCGGAGAAAACGGTGAATAAATATTTAAATAAACCAATAATATTCGATAAAAATAAAAAAAATTTCGGGTCCTCACATCCTCCTCTCTTTAAAAGAATTTTGCTCTCGAAATTCACACCCAGGACAATGGCTCCGTTTAGAACCTGAGTTTTTTGAAAGTTTGTCTAAAATTTTACTGTAGATCTTTGTAGAAACTGTAGAAAAACTTTTGTAAGATGAAATTTTTTTTTCCTTTTCATTTTTTTCTTTCTTTTTCTTTTTTCTTTTTTTTTTCTTTTCTTTCCTCCGTTCCCGCTTCTTCTCCCTTCCCCTTCCTCCTCCCCCTTCCCTCCCCTACTCCTCTCCCGAAACTGCCGCACAAGCAGTCTGCAACAGAAACTGAGAACTGCTCTATTATTTTATTGAGAACTGAGAAGTGGGTTGGATGCAGGAGTTGAACGAGTTAATAAGGATTTACCCGAAGAAGTAAAGAAGAAATAAGAAAATGGGGTGCAGAGAAAAGAGTCAAAAAGGTTTCAGACTCTGTCTTTTGAGTGTCCGTCTCCATTTGCTCAATTGGAAATTGTCCATCCTGACCTTTACCTCTCCCCCTCTCCTCCCCTCTGTCCTTCCCCCTCCCCCTTCCCTCACCTGAAATTTCTTTACCTGCCGGCGATGGAGGAGCAACAGAAACTGCTTCACCTGCTTCTAATTTTCCCTCCTCTGTTCCTCCCCTCTCCTTTCCTCCTCTTGCCACACAGATCAGGTAGTCAAACTTTTTTTTGTTTTCAATTTTCCCTCTCCTCCCCCTCCCCCGCTACCCTCACCCTAAGTTTCAAAAAAAAAAAGTGGCCGCTGTCGAAGTTCATATCAGTATAACTTAGCCTTCCGTTGAGCAATCTGGTGCGATTTGGTCTAGCTACCAGATCGGCCAGTGGGGAAGGGGAAGAGTGGTGGGGGAGGAGTGGGGGAAAGGGAGAGGGAGAAAAAAAAGGGAGATGATCAAATTGGGTAAAGGGGAAGGAAGAGGGGGAAAGGGAGAAAGGGAAAAAAAATCTATACTCCGGTACCGGAAGAGGTGATCGGCCTCGGAACCGGCGCCGGAGGTGGTGGTGGGTTGGGGTGGGGGAGGAAGAAGAAGAAAAAGGGAAGAAATTTTTTTTTTCATGTGTTTTGGTATTTTGAAGTGTGTAGGTAAAAAGCTTTGAAAAGTTTTTTGGAGTTCTTGTAGCAAAAGTTGTTAAAAAACTAGTAGCATACAAATTTGCAAAAAACTTGAGGTTCCAAACAGGCCCAATATCATTCCCTTAATGGTTAAACCTACTAAATCAATCACTAACTTACGTTTTCCAACCCATACTTCACAATTTCTATTCATCCCACTAGCAATCAAACCTTGATTTTTCTCAATAGGCATTTTAACTTCCAAGTCATACGGCAACTTAATCGGATTCATGTCTATCTCATATCGGTAATGTCTTCATTTCTTTAATGCAAATATTATAGCCACTAATCCCAAATCGTGAGTTGACTACTTTCTCTCGTGATATTTTAACTTTCTAGAGGCATATACAATCACCTCATCATATATTATTAATATACATTCTAAACCATCCTTTGAAACATCTGTATAAATTACAAAACTACCTTCTCCGCTCGGTAAGGCTAACACAGGTGCATCGGTTAAACACTTTTCACTTTTAAAATTCTTTCTCACCTTTAGAATCGCAAATAACTTGCCAAGTTTTGCACTCTTAGAAAAGTCCTTGACAAACCAAAGGTAATATTCGGCTAACTCTAAGAACTCCAAATTTCGATAGGATTTTCTGATCGTTTCCTCTTAAACAGCTTCCACTTTAGCCGAATCAATAACAATTCCTTCCTTAAATATTGTATAACCTAGAAAAGCTATTTCTTTCAATCGAACTCACATTTATTGAACTTAACGAAAGTTGGTATTCTCTCGGGGTTTGTAAAACTATCATCAGGTGTCTTCATGATCTTCTCAAACATCAGAGTATACCGATATATCATCAATAAATGACACCACAGATTAATCCAAATATGATTTAAAACCCCGATGCATTAAGGCCAGAATTACTGCTAGTGCATTAGTTAACCCAAAGGGCGTGATTGAAAATTTAAAGTGTCCCCATCTTGAATTGGGAGTGGTTTTAAACACATCAGTTTCTAGGATCCTCAACTGGTAATAGCTCTACTTTAAATTCAACTTGAATAATACCACGGCCCCTTGCCATTGAACAAAATTCTCGTTTATGTGAGGTGACGGAGCATTTGTTCTTAATAGTCATATCGTTCAAGTCTCAATAGTCTATGTACAGTCTCAAACTTCAATTCCAATCATATCCTATCCCTTAATTGTTAGACTCATCAAATCTATCAAATTTTTTTTTCTACTAATCAGAACTCACAAGATTTCCTTGTCACCTCCAAGATCTCGGGGTTACATATACTCTCAAGTACGATCTCGACTACATCTACTACCATTCATGTCTTAATATAAATCTAAAAGTGTGGGGTAAAGTTTAATTATATATGTAAGTCATAAAATCAATTTTCATATGTCATAAATATCATAATAATTACATCCAGTTGGAAGAGGTTTATGAAATCATTTTAAAAGGAAAAGGGGAAACAACAAGATTATAACAAAACGTGCCAAGTTGCTAAGATACAAAATAACAAAAGATTTTTCCTTAAGCTGACTCCATCGCTTGCAGTTGGGTTGCCTATTCCAACACCACCAATGACATAAAACTTGCCATCTATAAATACGGCTGAACATAGTTTTCTGGGTGTATGCATTCTGGGGAGAGTGCACCAACTTTCTGTTGTTCAATTATAAAGTTTAGCAGAGCTCAGTAAATTGCCTCTTAAGTCACAACCACCAGTCACGATCGCAATCTCTCCAAGACTAGCAGAGCCAAACAGCCATCTTGGGGTGTTTGTCCTTACCCCATATGACTATGAATTGGTTAATATGTTGTATTTGTAAATCACTTGAGATTCTATTTCCTTTCCAAAGACAAGAAGTTCAGTGCCAACAGCCATCGACTCCTTGTCAGAAAAAAAAGAAACATTCGTTTGAAATCATTTTAGGCAAAGACATCCATCTACAATGGACGGGATCAAAAGCATCCCATTCAAGAAGGCTGCAAGAAACATAGACCCAATGTGCCACAATACCTAGCTGCCTCCTCAACCTATAAAGATCCCCACTTTGGATTAGAGACCTAAAACTCCAATTGAGTGAAGCGATAGAGCCATAATCTGCCCTTGAGCAGCGAAGTAAGCAATTAATTGAGAGATCTCGGCCAAGTTGGAAGATGAGTGAACTCGTATCAGAATATTTCGCATCGTGGCCTTGGTCATCTTTTTGATCCATAGCTTGCCCTTGGAATGCCAGTTGCTTGGATGATTTCATCACTCCAGTCTCTTCCTCGGGGTGAATTCGCTTTGAGTTCTCTCCCTCGGGGCACTTTCGCTTTGAGCCTTGCCCTTAGAATGCCAGCCGCTTGGATGATTTCATCGCTCCAGTCTCTTTCTCATCTTTTCTCAACGCCCTTTCGCTTTGAGTTTTTGATAACAAAATAATTATTAAAAACCCACTTGCTCTCTTCTTCACAGGCGCTTGGCAAGTCCCAAGAGACAAGAAATGATGGCCCCTCCAATATGATGGCCAAAAGAATGAAAAATCTGAGAACTAAACTGGTCCAACAAAGTTAAGCTTGAAGACATCAGTCCAAGGAATATCAGTTAATGCTACAATCTGGAAAAAAAGGAAGCAAAAGAGTACCTAAACAGTTTAGCCATAAATATATGATCTTTATTTAAGATTGGAATAAATACAATCTATATCTCTCTTTGATATGCTAAGAAGAGGAAATTCCATAACCATAAGACATCGAAAACAGGGAGTAACAAAGTGGATATAATTGGCTAGGTATTACATTTAAAAAATGAACAAGACCCTCTGCTTGTTGTTGCTTGCATACTCACCAAGGCAAACTACAAAATTAGCAAACTAGTAAAACCGTGCAAAGCATCATGACATGCATGATTAGAGGAAAAATTTGCACAAACAGTCAAGTTAAAACCCTAAACTAATAACATGATATAGAGGAGTGTTTTTGAAGACATTGATTGCTAGAGCAGTTCTACATTTGCAAGGAAACAATTGAGTCTAAACAGAACAACGATGGCGTGAACACACATCTTGATACAAGCACAAACAAGTGTTGACAATACTAGCATGTTTAGCTCGGAGATGACTAGCTCCAAGTGCCAATATAGATCTCTTTGCCATCGTTAATATCAAATATTTTTCCAAATCATCAAAATAGAAAAAAAATTGGAATTGAATGGGTAGAAACATGATTATTTAAAGCACAGTAGATAAAACAACAAACTCTAGAATCAGTTGTGGACGACAATGAATGCCAGCTGAAAAGATCTACTTATGAATATGAATAAATTCCTTGATTTGGAAAATGTTTTGTATTTCCAAAAGAGAAAGGAAAGAAAGACAGTTTTCATTTAAATTCCATGAAATAAATTCCAAATGTGGAAATCAACAGAAAAGATCTTATACATTGGAAAGAGCCAATGATGAGTAAGAATAAATTCTTGAATTGAAAAATGATGTTTTATTCTAGGGAAAAAAGATTTTCATTTAAATTCTATAAAACAAATCAAAATTTGGAAAACAACAAAAACAATCTTCTGCATTACTAATAGAGACAAATCACCATAAACTCACAAAAGTGGGAAATCCATCCCTTCAAACTCAATCTCAAAAAGGGTTGAACTCCCAACACTTTTACAATATTTAAATCAAGACAAGGATAAGGATTCAATATTCAATCCGAACCAAATTAAAACTTGCTTGCATGTATAGTAAAAGCCAATTCAATTCAACAAGCCCCCTGCAAGAAAAATCCAAACTAAAATCAGACCGCCAAATGCCTATCTTGGAAGCAACTATAGCAACACCCAATTAAGGGGATGACAAGCAAATACACAGAAGCAAAAAAACAGTCACAAATTTAATAGTGATAACTAGCAGTCAAGAGAACTTCTTTGAAAAATCCTACCAATCAAAAAAATCAAATATTAGTGATGTATGCAATAGGAAAATAAAAAAAATTAACACTGACATAAATTTGAAATAAAAGAGGGATCATTATACATGAATTGCCCTCAATGGTTAGAATCTTTGCATGCATTCCCTCCAAAATATAACTTGAAATGAAAAAGGGAAAAGAACTCATTAGGAATTATCTCTTAACAAGAAAAACCTAAAAAATCAAACCAGAAAACTTCCAGAGTAATATGAGCACAGTACTTGATTGTAACTACAAAAAAGAACAAATTTGTGCTGAAAAACAGAGAAAGAAAAATAAATCGGTACCTGAATTATTTTATCAGGGCCTCTTTGGAAACTTCTTTTATTCACGTTTGAGGCCCTCTCAAATCTAAACTACAACAAAAAAAATAGCTCACTCTTTAGCTATGATGAGAACTGAGGAGTAAGGAGGAGGAAGAAGACTTGGATTTTTTATTGGATGAGTTGAATATTGGCTAGAAGTAGCAGTATTTATAGCATTGAACTAACTGGAAGAGGGAGATGACGGTAACTTGGGAAATGAGATGGCTGTGATAGTAAGGGTTAAGATTTAATGGGGTTAAGATTTAACATAAGATGATTTATTGGCCATCAATTGCACGTGTAAGCATTTTTCTGAAATGGTTGTCACCTTTGGGATTGTTTTTCCTTACCAAACTCCAAAAGAGTTTCGTTCTCCGTACGGCTCTTCGTTCCGCAACAGTTCTTCTACACTGCTGTAACACACTATAATTTCAACTTTTCTCTTTTGTTTTTTTCTTTTGAGTGGATTTGATGTTTATTAGAGTGATTCTAATATGGTCTCTTTCCAATCAGATTATGTTGGTACCAAAATATACACATTTCCAAATTTAGAAATCTATTTTCCTATATGAGAATTATGATTAAGGCCTTTGAAGGATTATAATGTATTTGGCATGTATGGTCTTACGGTTTTAATTATTTACAAAAATGTCCCTATTTGCTACATTCGATTTCAACAATTTAGGTTATACAATATGAACTCAATTATTTGACATAATTAGGTTATGGAATACAAAGCATTGATTAGATATCGATGCGCGAGTTCTGTTAGAAATATATAGGCCAAAATAGTGTATATAATATTTGTCGTTTGCAAAGATTTAGGTTAAGAAATATGAATTGAATTGCTTTACAAATTAGGTCGTGGAATACAAAGTATAAAAAAAATTCATGCTTGAGCTCCATTTGCATATAACGGTTAAAAATAACATGTATAGCGATTTGTCATATTTGTTTCTTTCACTAAAATAATTGACCAAAAAAATCGATAATTGATGATAGTTATTCCATCATTAAATAAAGTAAAACAACAAAATTGAATTTTATCTGACGAATTACCTTTATAAGAGAATCTAAAACTCTATCGTATATTGTTCACATAATAATTAATTGTTTCATGAGTTCATTGAAAAGAAATAATAATAATAATCATGAACATCAATTATTATGCGCTTAGAGCTCATAAAACTATTTGTGCAAAAAGAATTCTACTTATTTGTGTACCTCTATGTTTGTAGAATTTCTCTTGCATCATAATAACAAACTATTTTTCTAAATTTTCCATTTAACTGATTTATTTATTTAAATTTCCTAATTTAGCTTTTGTGACAGCCCCACCTTCCCCTAGGGCGTATTTAAGGGTTTGGCGGACTGCCTGCCCAACTCTCGACAGAACTCAGTCACGCATCATGAAATTTACAAATGATAACCTCAAAATAAAAGTGATATTAAGAACAACCTTTAATATATACCTCCAATGTCCCACAATCTAATATACAACCAAGGAGTCAAACTTGCAAAAAAATTCAAACCAAACACGCTAGCTAGACATCTATAAAGTGCTTGCGTGAGCGACTGACGAATTTAGATGAAATCTAGTCCTTCCTCAATTCAACCTCTTATGTTCTCATCCCTGTAAGGAAAACAAATTTGCATGGAATGAGTTAAAAGTCCAGTGAGATTCCAAGAAAATAGGCAGGTAATATAATAGGCAAGATACCATACCCAAATATCAAGAAACAAGTCAAACTCAAATAGATCATGACCCAATATAAAGTTAAGCAAGTAACCAGATAGATCATGCAAAAGTGTACAGTAAAGAACACATTCATGACAAAAGATATAGGTTGCTCTCAGGAGCAAGTTCCACTGCAGTTTTAACAAGGTTCGTTGACTCTCCGTCAACTATGAAAGTATAACGTCCGTAGATCACTACTTGACACCAATTTCCGTCCACCAAACATATCCATTACCGGGTCCAAACATCAAAAAAGTATCCAAGATTCGTCGATCTCCTCGACCAAACCTTTGCTGACTCGATTCGACCAACTAGCTCTAGATTAGGCTTATAGCCCCAGATATTTAGTAATTCAGGATTTGGCTTATAACCCCAAGTATTCAGTATTCAGGAGTGGAGTCGTTGGCTGTTATCCAATGCTCACGCAGTAATTTTAATATTCAAGTGATGAATTCTAGTCAGGAGTAAAGAGGTTAGGAACTTGTCCTTTACTCAAGATTTCCCAACTTACCCGATTGCTCTGAGGCTGGTCTAAAGCAAGAGGTCCAACGAGGGTTCAGTTCAGCCATTACCGACTTACATTCACGCATACGCATGAGTAACCCTAAATTCCACTTACCTGACGTCTCGGATAAGCTCCAAGACCCAGTTCAATCACTACAAGAGAAATGTAGCTGGTCTACAATTCAACCGCTATAAGAAGGATGTAACCGGTCTACTATTCAATCGTCACAAGAAAAAATGCAGCCGATCTACAGTTTAACCGCTGCAAGAGAAATGCAGTCGGTCTACAACCATGCACATAAACATGCGGGTCCACATGTAGGATCAATTAACTCAAGTTCATGGAGGTCGAGCGCGAATAAGGACACACTCGCCTAACCATAATCAAGTTACATCTCAAGCATTTCAAGTATTTCAAGTCAATATACGGTCATATGCAAATCAAGTTACTTGTTCAAGCATAAATGAAATATCAATTATTTTGTCAAGTCAGGTCGATTGAGTGTACATAAGAGCACACGCCTAAACACGGCTTAAGTCACAAATAAGCTCAGCATATCATGTTACAAGCATTTTAAATATTTCAAATCCAAACAGTTGAAAACCGGGTGGTTGAGAAAACCTGAAGTCTCTGAAGCAGTAGCGCCTAACGATTCCTCCAGCATCTCCTCGTCTTTTTGCAGCTGGGCAGCAGTCATCGTTGTCATTATGGGAGGCAGCGAGACCTCCCCGCACTGACCCTCCAAAGGAGAAGCCACCACAGGGTCTACTGAAGGAGGTGCCATCTCCTTAGCAGCAAGAGCAGAATCAGTCTGCTTATCCATCTCCTTCCTTTGTACGGGAAGGTCAGGTTTTGCCAGCCCTTTGGTCCAGAGCTCTGGCTTTTTAACGTGGCATTCTTCCTCCCCATGCCCTTGGCGATAGCAGTGGGAGCAATACCGCGGCATGTGCTCATGTAACAATAGCTGCCAAAAACCCAGTCCCTCACCTAGTTGTAGCCATATACGGGATGGTATTTCCTTTACCAAGTCAACCTCGACACACACTCTTGCTATGCTAGGATAGGTGAGATTAGCCGTCACAGAATCGACGAAGAGAGGTCACCTCAAACATGAAACAATCTGAAACAAACATTGTTTATCAAACAGGTGAACTAGAAGCTTGGGCAGATTGAACCAAACTGGAAGCTTGGGCAGATTGAACCAAACTGGAGTGAGTGAAGATTCCCTGTCAACGTGAAACCTTGTAGACCATTTGAAGACACGCATTGGGCACCCAACCACATATCAGATACTCCTTGTCCAAACCCGTAAGAAATCAACCTCGTTCTGCAACCTGATCAGGACGTGCCGAGTGTCAAGCAGCCCAATGGACAATGAGTCATGCAAGTCGAGTGATGTAAAGAATTTGTGCACAACCTCCATTGCTGGCCGCTGTCTAGAGAACTTCCCGACCAAAGAGAATCGAAAGGGGGCCGCAACGAACTCCATAGCTGCTGCAGTAAAAGATATGGCCGACTCTGCATGATGGGTCATAGAGGTTGCCTTAACCTGGAGGCTGGGGAAGGGCGCTGAAACGGAGGAGAATAACTCAGAGAATGCTTTCTTGCGAAACCCAGGCGACGTAGAAGGAGGTTGCCCACCATCCGGAGGTGGGTGGGCAACCGCGGCAACCATAGAGGCTGCAGGTGGATTTCTGTCTACCTAGAAAAATATCCTATTTTGTCTTCATTAAGAACAAAAAATGGACACTAATTCCATTGAAGCATATTAACAAATATAAACAAGGCAAAACTTAAGTTCTTACGGTTCATAAAATTTGGACAGAAAAGAACTCCCAAATTTTACCAATAACCAGTAAGAAAAGAAAGAAGATAAACTAAGAAAACCCAAGGAAAAATGATTGAGAAGTTATGGGAATCCCCTTGGCCGAAGGTCTTAGTTTTGCTTTTGCAAGTGATCAAGCTCAGAAAAGTTTGGCTTTGGATATGAATTAAGTTTGCCCACCATACAACTCCAAGAGCTGTTGTCGTTTATTTTTTGTTCGCACGCATGCTAATTGATTACTATCTTACTATATATATATATATATATATATCTTTACAAAATATAAAGCCTCTACAATAGTTAATATGGTATTAATTTTGTGTGTTTCCAAATTTACCCTTATTTCTAACCCTTATCTCTATTATCCATTAAACATCTTTTATCACTTTTTAAACTTTCATTTTTATCTTCACAAAAACTAAATTTTATCCTAACTATCCAATCATATATAACCAACATAACAATTTTTGTTGCAACTACCAATAGGTTTAAATATCCAAACTTTTTATTATTAAAAAAAGGTTTAATTACCAAGATAACTACCAATTGACATCACTACCAAGATAACTATCAATTCATTAAAAAAATTCCATAAAAATTAATTTATTCTTAAATTGCACACACATGGGTGTGCCTTTAATACTAGTATATAATAAGGATAAATCTTTTATACACTGATAATATATACACTAGTGGGTCTAGATGTGTGCCACATATACAAAATTTGATATTTAAATTCAAATTCAGATGATATGGCATTCATCCAACCCCGTCAGCATATACAATGACATTGAAGATGTTTCTAAATTGGTATATATCTTGTGTTTCAAAGTTTGGTTTTGGAATTGGATATATTGTCTGTCTTGACCATTCAGTGTACTGATTTTGCTGGTATCCTTACATGACAAAGAGTATCAGTAATTAATTTAATGACATGCATGTATATAAATATATATGTACCAGAAAAGAGTTTTTGGATTAATTTAGGATTAGAGTTTTTTATTTCAAAATCACTTTTAGGTTTAGCACAAATTCAAAATTAGTAATTTTGGGATAACTTTTATTCTTTAAAAAATTAAAAATAAATTTTGGCTAATTTATCATTATATGCAAAATGTTATAAAGATTACAAATATAATTTAGAATTCAAAATCATACATTATCCAACAGAAAAACACTTATGTAAGTATAACTCTAAACAACTGAATTAGATATACTTTAAAGTGTATCTAAAGTGTATACTTTAGCATAAAAAAGTTAACTTTTGCAAACGAAGTAAGATTAAACCTAATTCTTCTAGTGTTCCTTGAGAGATAATAGAAGAATGTGAAGAAAAAAAAGCTCTTGTAAATATAAACAACACGATTTGTGATAACCTACGTGCTCCCGAAAGGATCCAACTAACTATATCTTTAACATAATTTTTTTTAAAAAAAAAGAAGAAGGAAAACTAGCATTTGAGTTCTCATGATGAACAACAAAATGCTCTTATCATGTTATTGGCTCCGATAAAAATGAAAAAGTACTTCTACAATGGAACTGGAAGTTGATCTCTTCCTCTCAACATCCTTCTCGTAGGAAAATGACATTTTCTATCATCACTCAAATGCCTCACAATCGGTGCTCTACATCATCATTACCTTATGAGTTTTTTTTTTTATGTGGCAAACCCCATCCACGGGGGTGGGATGCCAGCCCAACTTTTATTATAAGAAATCAAAAATACATAATGATGGACCACACGTTACCTCTAGCCTATGAGACCGATTAGACAAAGTTACCATCCGTGTTTACCCCTACGAAAACTAGGACAACCCCAACTATCTAAAGTAACATCTCCTCTAACCATGCGGGGAAGGGCCAGGATGGAATCATAAACTAACGACTCCCTAGAATCAACCCCAACCTTAGAAAGTCTATCCGCAGGTTTATTCGCCTCACGAAAGGAGTGTGAGATCTCTCTGTAGTGATGGCTATATTGCAACAATTCTTGTAACTCCCGCTGCACCACCCATGGACACTTAGCTCTCCCTTGGATAATGTTGATAAGAACCAACAAGTCAGACTCCAAATGTAAATTGGCCAGTCCCCGAGCTACTCCTAACCGCACCCCAAGGAGTAACGCCTTCATTTCTGCTTGTAAACTAGTCATCTCCCCAAAATAACAAGAAAAAGCTAACAGGAACCTCCCATCACTATCTCGGAACAGACCTCCCCCTCCACTCCTCCCAGGATTACCCCTTGAACAACCATCTGAGTTTAACTTCACCACTGCTTGCAACGGACATCTCCATCTAACCGTCAACACATTCACAGATATTCTCAACCTGGCTACCGCATCCAGGAGAGCAGGCCACGACCTAGGCATAATAACCTCCTGAAACTGAACGCCACAACTCTCGTCAAGCTCATTAACAATTCGACCACAAACTTGTGTCACAGTCGCCACCCTCCCTTCAAAGACAAACTTATTTCTCTTTTTCTATAAGTTCCAACAAATCAAGGCGGGCAGAATTCGAAACAAGAATCGAATATACGGAGTTCGACCAGATTTCAACCACCAATTAATCACCTTATGCCTTATCGTGAAAGCTTTCCCAAACCCTCTGATCGGCACTTCAAAGAAACCTCAGACCTGTCTAGCAAACTCACCAGTGCAAAAGATATGATTAATAGTTTCTTGAGAAGAACGCCAACAGCAAAAACAATGAGACGGGCTGAATACACCAAATTTATCCAGTACATCCATAACCGGCAGCCGACCATTCATCAATCGTACTATAAAAAGGAAAATTTCAAAGGTAAGACCCGATGCCATAAAAAGGAGAAGAGTCTAGAGCTATTACCACCCTGCCGCACCACCTGATATGCTGATGCTATAGAAAACTCACCCAAGCTAGTTGGATACCAAATCATTTTGTCCACCTGATCCGAAGAAGGTGGAGCCGCCTCCAAGACCCTCTGCACTCAACTCATAGGCAACACATCATATAACCTGTACCAATCCCAGCAACCTTGAACCACGAAATCTGCAACTGACTGTTCCTGAAAAGTTTCCACCGCTTGACATAGCGGTCCTGATCCTAACCAATTATCGTGCCAAAAACTTGAATTTCCGCTCCTCAATATCCATCGTATATTCCTCTCTGCCACCACCTGAACGTCCATCACCCTCCTCTAAGTGGTAGATTGCCCTAGACACACCTCGGAATAACACGGATGCAAATTGGAATTATATTTCAAGCGCATGAACTCTGCCCATAATGATTGTTGCAGCCTGAACCTCCACCACAACTTTAGAGAAAAAGCAACAAAAACATGGTGCAACGACCGTAGACCCACACCTCACTCCCCATAAGGCTTACACAGCTGGTCCCATTTGATCCATGAACCGTGGCCCAAAATTTGAAACACCCCATAAAAAGTCTACAAAAATATTCTCCAATATCCTGATAATCCCCTTAGGAGGATTGGAAGCTGCAAGAATATGGATAGGCATTGAAAACAGCACACTCCGTATCAAGACCAACTTGCTGCCATATGATGAGAATTCTCTTTCCACGAGAGCACCCTATTAACCACTGAAGTACATACAATCGAAAAGTAACTCTTTTTCTATCTCCCAGAGTACAATGGGTACCCAAGATACTTTATTAGGAAAGGATTGTGCGTGAAAACTAGTGGTTTGTGCAATAATACTCCTTCGTACACCCAAGATATTAGCATGAGACAAAAAACAGCTCTTATTATGATTGACCTTCTATCCCAAGATCATCTCATAATCCTCTAGCGCCTTTATAATCAGCCGTAACGACTTCTTCATCCCACTAGAAAAAATAATAACATCATCTGCATAAGCTAAATGGGTAACAACCGGACACCCTAATGGAACCTTAAAAGGCACAAAACCCCGTCACCCAATCAAGAAATTTAATAGTCGAGACAAGACTTCAGCACCTATGACAAAGAGAGATGGCGAGAGCGGATTTCCTTGGCGAATACCCCGACTAGATTTAAAAAAACCTTAGGGCACACCATTAATAATAATTGAGAACCAAACATTCGAAATCAGCCTCCAAACCATATCTATCCAAAACTCACTAAACCCGAACCTTCTAAGCACTTGCAATAGGAAAAGCCAGGACACCCTATCGTACGCCTTGACCATGTCTAACTTTAAGACAATATTACCCCCTCGACTAGGCTTCCCTATACCCGACACTATGTCTTGAGCTAACAGAAAGTTGTCAAAAATCTGTCTACCCTTAACAAAACCACTCTGTTGAGGGGAGATAATACAAGGCAACACCTTAGCCAATCTAACAGCCAGAACTTTAGACATAACCTTATTAATAAAATTACACAAACTTATCGGCCAAAATTGACTAAAGTCTTGAGGAGCACTTACCTTTGGGATAAGCACAACCAGCGTCGCAGTAATGCTCCTCGGCACCTCAGCTCCACAGAAAAAACTGCCCACCGCTTCATAGACATCCTTGCCCACCACATCCCAAGCAAAGGAAAAGAATCTCCCTGTAAAACCATCCGACCCAGTGGCACTCTCACCATCCATCGTAAACACAACCTCTCGAACCCCCTCCAAGAAAGGAACACGCACCAGATCCTCATTTTGATTATGAGATATTACTTTAGGAATTACATCTAGTGCATCCCAAAACCCCAAGCAAGGCTCAGCCGTAAACAAGCTCGCAAAGAAGTGGGCCGCCTCTATTGCAATCTAACTCTCATTTGTTAACCAAACCCCATTGGCATCCTTAATACAATGAAATATTGACTTGGCTCTCCTCTCTGCAACTATATAGCGGAAATACTTTGTGTTCCTATTCCCATCCTGCAGCTATTTAGCTCTTGTCTTTTGCTTCCAAAATTCCTCCTCCACAAACAAAGCATTTCTAAGTACCGCTTGAGCTTCTTGCAGTGCTAACAACTTCGCTCAGAGGGATCATAGTCAAAGAGAGCTTTTGCCATTGACACCTGCTCTTCAGCAACTTGCACCGCGTCAAAAATATTTCCAAACTGCTTACGAGACAACTTTGGATATGCTTTTTAACTTGCCGCAATTTACTTCCCAACCGCTGCAACGGCAGTCCTGAGAATGACCCTTCCCACCCTCTTCGAATCACCTCCAGTGAGAATGACCCTTCCCACCCTTTACTTCTAGTTGACATCAAATTTTGGAATTTTTAAAAAACAAGGCACAACATTACCAAAGATACCAGCAAGATAAATGAATGGACTAGCCACGACATGTAGTGTTATTCCATATTTAACAAGTGCAGACAGCTTTAACTTTCAAATAGTAATAAGGGTGGCCAGAATAAATGTCATTATATTTCATCCCTGCGAAACCAGCCTGTTCAGATTGATGTGGGTAGGCCTCTCAATATCCGGTGATCTTCGATAAATATCATAATTGGCTTCATTGTCCAAAAGCATTGAAACATCTGTGTGCTCAAAGAGCGAGTGAGTGGAAAGAACACCGTTGTAAGGCTCAACAACAGCTGTTGAGACCTGGGGAGAGGGACAAATTGTGAACCCAAGTTTTGATTTCTTGCCATAGTCGACTGAAAGCCTCTCCAACAGTAAGGAACCAAGGCCAGAGCCAGTTCCACCGCCAACAGCATGAAAAACTAAGAATCCTTGTAATCCTGTGCAGTTGTGAGCTAGCTTTCTTTCTATTTCAACATTTATAGATAAATTTTTCTCAACGTTTGAATTTCGTAGTATTTTCTTTCTTATAGTTTTTACTAAGTTAAAATGTAACACGATATTTTTAATTTTTCTTTAGAAAAAAACAAAAAGCCTCTAAAAAAAGATCCCGTGCAAATGCTATGATATTACTACCATCAAATCCACCACTTGGATTTTTACACACACTAATTTATGATGATAAAAATGCAACTTTTGCAAATTCAATGATATTTATCCATGCTGATCTAAGTATTTGTTGTGATAAATGTCCTTTTGATTTCTTTTGAGGTGGTTGGTGGGTTGGAGGTTTTTTTTGTGGAATTTTGGATTAATTATTTCCTCTCTCTCACACACACACACACACACAAGTGATATATACACTATGACACAGTCACATATAGAGTCAAAATCAATTTTAAAACACGTGTATGACATGCATGAGAAAATTGTGTTATTTCAATTAAAAAATAATAAGTAAATCCAAGAAAATAGTGAAAATGGGAGGATAGACATCGAGTTGGAAAGAAGAACAAAATTTGCTTTAAATGAAAAAATTGGCCATGTGAGAATAGACATCGTGGCAAGAAGAACAAAATTTGCTTCAATTGCGTGATGACAAAAGCAGTCGAGGAAAAGATGGATAACCATTGAAGATCGGTGAGATGAGCTAGTTATAAATTAACTCTATTGAAGCAGATTCCAAGGATGATTTCTTACATATATCCAAGTCTCTCAATCTACGGTGGGTTATAGATCCAAGTGGTACATTCTTGTACGTTGATTGATCTTACAAATTCTTTTTTTACATGCAACTATAATACATTTGCTCAAATCTTGGTTCAAAGTCGCGAACGTGGTCCGAACAGTTCTATATCGGTTTCGGCATATCGATCGCTGTCTCGTCGATCGAGATGCAAATTTTTGAAATATTTAATATTTTAAAAAATATAAAAAATATGATAAACAAAAATAATAAAAATTCGAGTTGATTTGGAAGGATTTGGCCATTTCTATTTCGTCTCGATCAAGTTTTCAGCGATTTATTATCTCGGAGTCATCTCGTCCCGATATCGGATCGGGAAACCCCGTTCTAGTAACGACTCGACTGAGTCTTTGAACCATGGCTCAAATGCGCTGTTTGTAATCTCTGCAACTGATAGTTGCTCATGGTGTGCCTTTTCTGAAGAAATAACAGGTGCATAGGAGGAATGCATGAAATGGATGCGTGGGTATGGCACCAAGTTTGTTTGGAATTCAGTAACATCCACGTTAAGAGCACCATCAAAGCGAAGAGATGCTGTCAAGGAGGAGATCACCTGCATGCAAAAGACAGATTATGCTCGAAGACATCCATCAATCAGGGATCTTTGTTGGTCAGCTGATCTATTTCCCCATTTGATATCCATTTCTTCTTCTAGTTGACATCAAATTCTAGAATTTTCAAAAAACAAGGCACAACATTACCAAAGATACCAGCAAGATAAATGAATGGACTAGCCCCGACATGTAGTGTTATTCCATATTTAACAAGTGCAGACAGCTTTAACTTTCAAATAGTAATAAGGGTGGCCAGAATAAATGTCATTATATTTCATACCTGTGAAACCAGCTGGTTCAGATTGATGTGGGTAGGCCTCTCAATATCCAGTGATCTTCGACAAATATCACAATTGGCTTCATTGTCCAAAAGCATTGAAACATCTGTGTGCTCAAGGAGCGAGTGAGTGGAAAGAACACCGTTGTATTTCTCAACATTTATAGATAAATTTTTCTCAACGTTTGAATTTCGTAGTATTTTCTTTCTAATAGTTTTTACTAAGTTAAAATGTAACACGATATTTTTAATTTTTCTTTTAGAAAAACACAAAAAGCCTCTAAGAAAAGATCCCGTGCAGCTGCTATGATATTACTACCATCAAATCCACCACTTGGATTTTTACACACACTAATTTGGATATTTATCCATGCTGATCTAAGTATTTGTTGTGATACATGTCCTTTTGATTTCTTTTAAGGTGGTTGGTGGGTTGGAGGTTGTTTTTTTGTGGAATCTTGGATTAATTATTTCCTCTCTCTCTCACACACACAAGTGATATATACACTATGACATAGTCACATATAGAGTCAGAATCAATTTTTAAACACCTGTATGACATGCATGAGAAAATTGTGTTATTTCAATTAAAAAATAATAAGTAAATCCAAGAAGATAGTGAGAATGGGAGGATAGACATCGAGTTGGAAAGAAGAACAAAATTTGCTTCAATTGCATGATGACAAAAGCAGTGGAGGACAAGATAGATAACCACTGAAGATCGGTGAGATGAGTTAGTCAAAAATTAACTTTATTGAAGCAGATTCCAAGGATGATTTCTTACATAGATCCAAGTCACTCAATTTACGGTAGGTTATAGATCCAAGTAGTACATTCTTGTACATTGACTGATCTTACAATTTTTTTTTTACATGCAACTATAATACATTTGCAAGAAAATGATCCCTAGGCGTAATTTAGGTTGTGCAAAACACTCTCAAGACTTTAAAATTTTTGTGATAGCACCATTGACACCATAATTTTAGTAGTTATCACATATGAATGTTTAAATTGTTATTTGCATTGTCTAATATCTGTATCTATACTATATATAAAAGGAGAGGAGAGGGTTGGTGTAAACATTTTGTGTTACTTTATGTTATACCAAAAGCACCCTTTAAAGTTAGTTTTCAAACTATTCACATTTCCTTTTTTTTTCCACCATAATTTCAATACAATAACTTCTTCCAATGTCAAACTATTCAGATTCTCTCTTTTTCTCCACCATAATCCCAAATACAATAAATTGCTCTAAAAAATTGTAATTACAGATTTTCCAAATAAACAAATACACGTGTACCATGAAATGTAATAACTTAATATGATGGGAAAAATAATCATATATTTTTTTACAATAAACACACATTTAAGGAGTGCCAAAAGCACTAGTTTTAAAAAAGTATGTGATTGCTAACAAAATAAGAAGTGAATAATTTAAATATTCAAGCATATGAGAAATACACGGTTAGGAAAATTGATATTTGAGAATCATCTGTAACAATAAAAGATTTTCTATTTTCCTACACAAATTATAAGAAAACGTTTACATGCACACAATAATTTATGTGTGTAGTAACCTAAATATCATGATTAACTAAAGTGGAATTTGTAATTTTTATCAGAATAAGCAATTAGAAATTATAACATCTTACAATAATATATATAAACTCAATAGAACAGTTTATATATATATATAATTAACACGTGGTATTAGCCCCAATCATTGAGATGTTCATCTAGCCTCTGATTGCATATATACAACAGCTGATTAAACCACTAAATGTGAACTTGGCAATTGCCAATCAGTGGAACTGTGAAACTTGTTGGTACTTTAATCAGAAGGAGAAAGGATATGTTTATCACTAGCTTTACCATATTTGAAGGATGACAATATAGAAGCAAGAAAATACATAGAACAAAAGAAACCAGGCAATTTCAACTTTTCTACATCAAATTAAGACATTAAAGGAAATCAGAATTGTCTATTTGCATAGCATATTCCATTCTGTTTATTGAAGTTTTACAATATTTCACAGCTAAAAGATGCACCTAGTGCTCTACATTATTTGTCTATGCCTCTTGAATCTCTTTCAAGCTCTTTTGACTAGCCAAATTTTATCTAAACATCAAATTAACAAGCTAGATGAAAGTAAACATGTAAACTATGAGTTGTTGCCAAATCAGGACACCTCAGCAACCCATCACAGTGCAATTATACACAAAACTTCCTAAATGCTTTGTTCCCAACAATGTCCACTCTAGGGGGACCTTCATCTGGCTTCCAAGCATTGATTTCTATGTACCCTCCATTCAATGCCCTTGGTCCACCGATAACCATTAGTTGATTACCACATGCCCTGAATGCCAGCCCTCATCCATTCATGGAGGTTGCCTGCTCAGGTAGTTGCATATAACTCATTCTTCACCAATGCGAGCAGAGGAGGTGCTCTTGCTATTGCAGGAGAATCATTAGTACCCTCTCTAGCACATTGAGGGTACATATCAAGAATTTCAAACTAGGTTCCTGTCCTCAAATCATATACCTCTCCACAAGTAAACACCTTTAAGCTGGCTCCATCGCTTGCACTTGGGTTGCCTATTCCGATATCACCGATGACATAAAACTTGCCATCTATAAATACCCCTGAACATAGTTTTCTGGGTTTATGCATTCTGGGGAGAATGCACCAACTTTCTGTCATTGAGTTATAAAGTTTAGCAGAGCTTAGTAAATTGCCTTTTGAGTCGCAACCACCAGCCACGATCGCAATCTCTCCAAGACTAGCAGAGCCAAATAGCCATCTTGGGATGTTTGTCCTTACGCCAGACGACCATGTATTGGTTAATATGCTATATTTCTAGATCACTTTAAAGGAAACACTCGTTTGAAATAATTTTAGGCAAAGACATCCATCTATGGCGCAAAGGATCAAAAGCTTCCCATTCAAGAAGGCTGCAAGAAACATAGACCCAATGTTCTACAATACCCAGCTGCCTTCTCAACTTATAAAGATCCCCACTTCTGATTAGAGACCTGAAACTCCGATTGAGTGAAGCGATAGTGCCATAATCTGCCCTCAAGCAGCGAAGTAAGCAATTAATTGAGAGATCTTGGCCAAGTTGGAGGATGAGTGAACTTGTATCAGTATAATACCCATAGTGGCCTTGGTCATCTTCTTGATCCATAGCTTACCCTTGGAATGCCAGCGGCTTGGATGGTTTCATCACTCCAGTCTCTTCCTCGAGGTGCTTTCGCTTTGAGTTCCCTCTCTTGGGGCACTTTTGCTTTGAGCCTTGACCTCGGAATGCCAGTCGCTTGGATGATTTCATCACTCCAGTCTCTTTCTCGGGATGCTGTAGCTTTAAGTTCTCTCCCTCGGGCCCTTTCGCTTTAAGTTCTCGATAGTAGAATAAGTATTAAAAACCCACTTGCTCTCTTCTTCACAGGCACTTGGCAAGTCACGAGAGATAAGAAATGATGGCCCCTCTAATATGATGGCGAAAAGAGTGAGAAATCTGAGAACTAAACTGGTCCAACAAAGTTAAGCCTAAAGACATCAGTCCAGGCGATATTAGTTAATGCTACAATCTAGAAAATAAAGAAGCAAAAGAATACCTAAACAGTTCAGCCATAAATATATGATCTTTATTGAAGATTGGAATAATTACAATCTATATCTCTCTTTGATATGCTAAGAAGAGCAAATTCCATAACCATAAGACATCTAAAATAGGGAGTAACAAAGTGGATGTAATTGGTTAGGCATTACATTTAAAAAGCGAATCAGACCCTCTATGAGAAAACCGTGCAACGCATCAAGAAATGCATGATTAGAGGAAAAAGTTTCCCAAACAGTCAGTTAAAACCCAAAACTCAATTTTGAAGTCATTGATTGTTGGAGCAGTTCTACATTTGCAAGGAAACAGTTGAGTGTAAACTGAACAACAAGGGCATGAACACATATCTTGATACAAGCACAAACAAGTGTTGACAATACTAGCATGTTTAGCTCAGAGATGACTAGCTCCAAGTGCCAATCTAGATCTCTTTGCCATCGTCAATACCAAACACTTTTCCAAATCATCAAAAAAAAAAAAAATTGGAGTTGAATGGGTAGAAACATGGTTATTTAGAGTTGAGTAAATAAAACAACAAACTCTAGAATCAACTGTGGACGACAGTGAATGCCAGCCGAAAAGATCCAGTTATGAATAAGAATAAATTACTTGAATTGGAAAATGTTTTTGTATTTCCAAAAAAGAAAGGAAAGAAAGATTTAAATTCCATGAAATAAATTCCAAATGTCGAAATCAACAGAAAGGATCTTATACATTGAAAAGAGCCACCGCTGAATAAGAATAAATTCCTGAATTCGAAAATGATTTTGTACTTCTAGGGGGAAAATATTTTCATTTAGATTCCATAAAACTAATCAAAATTTGGAAAACAACAAAAAGAATCTTCTACATTACTAATATAGACCAATCACCATAAACTCACAAAAGTGAGAAATCCATCCCTTCAAACTCAATCTGGAAAAGGGTTGAACTCCTAATATTTAAAAAAAATTTAAATCAAAACAAGGATAAGGATTCAATATTAAATCCGAAACCAAATTAAAACCTGCATGCATGTACGGTAAAAGCCAATTCAATTCAACATGCCCCTGCAAGAGAAATTCAGACTAAAATCAGACCACCGAATGCCAATCCTAGAAGCAATTATAGCAACACCCAATTAAGGGGATAAAAAGCAAATACTCAGAAATGAAAAAACAATCACAAATCTAATAGTGATAACTAGAAGTCAAGAGAACACCTTTGAAAAATCCTACCAATCAAAAAAATAAAAAAATAGTGATACATGCAATAGGAAAATAAAAAAGAATTAACATTGACATAAATTTGAAATAAAAGATTGATCATTATACATGAATTGCCCTCAATGGTCAGAATCTTTGCATGCATTCCCTTCAAAATATAACCTAAAGTGAAAAAGGGAAAAGAACTCCTTAGGAATTATCTCATAACAAGAAAAACCTAAAAAACCCAACCAGATAACTTACAGAGTAATCCGAGCATAGTCTCTCATTGTAACTACCAAAAAGAACAAATTTCTGCTAAAAAACAGAGAAAGAAAAATGAATCGGTAGCTAAATTATTTCATCAGGGCCACTTTGGAAACTTCTTTTATTTGCATTTGGAGCCCTCTCAAATCTAAACTACAACAAAAACATAGTTCTCTCTTAACTGTGATGAGAACTGAGGAGTGAGAAGGAGGAAGAAGAGTTGGATTTTTTATTGGATGAGTTGAATATTGGCTAGAAGTAGCAGCATTTGTAGTAGTGAACCAACGGGAAGAGGGAGACGACGGCAACTTGGGAAATGAGATGGTTGTGATAGCAAGGGGTTAAGATTTAATGGATTTAATGGCCGTCATTTGCACGTGTGAGCATTTATTTTTCGAAATGGTTGTTGCCTTTGGGACAGTTTTTCCTTACCAAACTCCAAAAGAGTTCCATTCTCTGTATGGCTCTTCATTTTGTAACATTCCTTCTACACCCGAGCAACACACTATAATTTCCACTTTCCTCTTTATTTTTTCTTTTGAGTGGATTTGATGTTCATTAGAGTGATCCTAATATGATTTCTTT